>NC_137675.1:53850786-54093286 GCF_963989245.1 Nansenia antarctica
TGCGACCCAACCGCGTTGCGCCGTCAGGGTAGGGATCGGCTCTCGTATAACTGGCGTCAGGGGTCATGCTACGCTATCTATAACTATACATTTGGATATAAAGCAGGGAGAAAAAATATG
This sequence comes from Nansenia antarctica, assembly GCF_963989245.1. NCBI lineage: Eukaryota > Metazoa > Chordata > Actinopteri > Argentiniformes > Microstomatidae > Nansenia > Nansenia antarctica. The sequence continues at coordinate 53,850,907 of NC_137675.1, forward strand.
GAGATTAAACAATTCACTTCTTCAAGATAAGATCTTTGTTGAAAAAATCAATAAAGCCATAAAATAATATGTAGAGATAAATGACAATGGAGATACTAATCCAACTATTATATGGGAGGGCCTTAAAGCGGTACTACGAGGACAGATAATAGCATATTGTGCATTTAAGAAAAGACAAACACAACAAAAACAGAAAATGCTTGAACAACAAATACAACACTTGGAAGACAAATTAAAAAATACAAATGAAATAATAGTAAAAAATGAATTAAAAAAGAAGTATAAGGAGTTGGATAAAATTCGTACAGAGGAAGTGGAGAAATTAATGACATACACCAAACAGAAATACTACGATGGAGGAACTAAGTCTTTAAAACTCCTAGCATATCGACTTAAGACACAGACTAAAAAAGCACACATTTCGAAATTGAAGACTGTAGAAGGCTCTGGAACAATAACGGAAAAGGATAAAATAGCTGAAGAATTTGTAAAATATTATGAGAACCTCTATAAAAACACAGAAAATATTGACCTGGGACTAATGAAAGATTTCTTACATAAGTTAAACTTAAAGCAGGTAACAAGATAAAAAAATGAACAGCTCATTAAGGACATCACAGTAAATGAAATACAACAACAAATAAATAACCTTAAAATGGGGAAAACACCAGGTGATGATGGATATACTAATGAATTTTATAAAACTTTAAAAAAACAATTGATACCACTACTTTTACAAGCATATAAGTATGTATTACAAACGGGAAATTGGGCAACTACTTGGAATTCATCTATTATAACGGTTATACATAAAGAAGGTAAGGACGCTACTGAATGTTCGTCTTACAGGCCAATCTCGCTACTGAATACGGACCATAAAATAGTAACAGCTATTATTGCCAATAGGTTAAAGGACATTGTGCCCGATATAATAGACAGCGACCAATGTGGTTTTATACCAGGTAGGCTGCTGTCAGATAATATAAGGAGGACGTTAAATATAATGGACTATGCACAAAATAATGGTGCAAACCTTCTACTCTTGACACTGGATGCAGAAAAAGCATTTGACAGAGTGCTATGGCCATTCATGTTTGAAATTGTAAGAAGCTTTGGATTTCATGAGAATTTTAATAAATGGCTTCAAGGAATGTATACAAATCCAGTGTCAAGAGTAAAAGTAAATGGCACAATATCCAGAAGATTTCTAATCTATAAAGGTACAAGACAAGGAGACCCACTCTCAGCAGTTATATTTGCTATATGCATGGAAGGACTAGCAGAAAGTGTAAGGAAAAATAATACCATCAAAGGCATATCGATAAAAGAGGAACAGCATAAACTGGCATTATATGCAGATGACGTAGTCGTTTATTTAACATCACCAACCCAATCCTTACCAAGCCTAATGGAAGCAATTACAGAATATAGTAAACACTCTGGTTATAAACTAAATGAAAGTAAGTGTGAAGTATTAACAATTGGAGAACAGATAGATTCGGAAATTAAGGAAACATATAGGTTGAAATGGGATGCAAAGAAAATCAAATATTTAGGAATCTACCTCACCGGAGATATAACAACATTATACACTGACAACTATCAAGCCCTTGAAAATAAAATATGAGAAGATCTTAATAGATGGAAGATAACACCTGAATCCTTAATGAGTAGAGTAGAAAGCGTCAAAATGATGATCCTCCCACAGTTTCAGTTTTTATTTCAAACATTACCAGTTCCCATTCCACATGGTAGCTTCAAAAAATGGAATACAATGCTCTCAAATTTCATTTGGAACTACAAAAGTAAACGGAAAAAACTTAGTATACTAACTCAAACCAGAGAAAAAGGAGGGTTTAATTTCCCTGATCTAAAGTCCTATTTCCATGCAACTCAAATAGATACAATAATGAAATGGATGAATAACTCGGTTCAAACCAAATGGAAAGACATAGAAAAACAAGTAATATCAATATCAATAGGAACACTACCTTTTCTGAGTCTAAAGGATATTCAAAAATATAGTGGAAATAACAGATGCATAGAAAATACCCTCATAAATTGGAAAACTATTCGTAAAATGTATAAATGTGATGACAAATGTATTTATTTGAGAGAGATAGCCAGTGATCCAGACTTTTTACCTAATAAAACAGACAACATATTAGAAGAATGGGCTAGGAAGGGACTACAGGTGTACTCACAGTGTTGTGAATCCCTCTTCGGCTCCGCCCCCTCCTGCCTCGTTGGCGCTCGTTGAGCCTCATCAGGCTCAAGTGGAGACAGCTGGACCTTCCACAGCAGGTTATCAACTCAGGAGGAGGCAGCCCTATAAAGAGCCCCAGAAACCTTCCTCCGACGCTTGATTATTTTGACCCATGTGGTTAGTTGTTTGGCTCTCCCTGTTGTCTATTCTCGTTCAAGTAGTTTCACTTCAGAGTTTTGTTTGTTTGTTATTTTGCTAACTTTAGTTGTTTTCTTTGTTGATCCTCGCTCCCCAAAGGAACCTGCCTCCCCCTGCCTAGACCCCCTGCCTGCCTATCGACTACGTCTCCTGCCTATGTCCCTGCCTGCCTAACGACCACCCCTCCTGCCTATGCCCCTGCCTGCCTGCCGCCTACTCCTCCTGCCTAACCCCCTGCCTGCCTGCCGACTAATCCTCCTGCCTAACCCCCCCCTGCCTGCCTGCCGACTATTCCCCCTCTCTGCTCTGGACTGGTTAGTACACGTACATATTTCAACACTTCACTCATCTACATATCTACACCACACTAGTTTTTGCACGCTAGACACTCACACCCAGACACAGAGTACAGTCCCACTCACACCTCATTTACATTATCCAGTTCTCTGGCATCCACACATTCCCCCCCATTTAGGCCCCGTTAGAGTAGGTTTATTCTTTTTGTCCATCATTTTAATAAATCCTTTTATTGTTAGTTTGCCTCTTGTGTCCGTCTGTTCTGGGGTTCTGCCACACTTGACTCTTTTGCTAGTGCTAACATAACACACAGATGGTTACAAATGACATGATAGACTCATTTGAAACCTTAGTTAATACATTTAATATAAGTAATGGCCATTTCTTTAAGTACTTACAAATTAGAAGCTACCTTATAACACAACAGAGGAGACAGGAACAAAGATCACATATACTGATGGAATATCTGAGCAAAAATAGAAACAGCGAAAAGACAAAAATCTCAAAACTTTACAAAATCATGCAAGAAATCAAGATACAAGAAGATAACACTAAAGAAAAATGGGAAAACGAATTAGCAATAACAATTACGGAAGAAGATTGGAAAGAAGCATGCAAAATAATATTTAAGACAACACAATCAAATTTCTGGAAAGAATTTGCTTGGAAAATAAATATGAAGATCTTCCTAACACCGAAAATGTTGTCAAAATATAGGCCAACAGGCAATGCAGAATGCTGGAGGAAATGTACGGAACAAGAAGCCAATCACACACACATTTTTTATACATGCCCTAAATTGAAAAGGTTTTGGGAGGCAGTTCAAGTAAAAATAAAAAATACATTTACCTTACAAAATCCTATACATCCAGTCAATATTATACTCGGTCTTATTCCATTAGATATACACAGGGAGGGAGATAAATATTTGTACACTATATTACGTATTGCAGCTTTAAAGCAAATTACACGTAAATGGTTGGACTTAAACCCACCATCTGTTAATAATTGGAAAAAAACTGTTGAAGAGATAAAAGAAATGGAAAGAATTACTTATAAAGTGGGAAACCGTGAAGAGCAATTCACTATGAACTGGAGTAAATGGACCGAATGAATGAGTAGGAAGAACCCCCCCCCCCCCCTCACCGATCCCACCCCTCCCACCCCCCCTCCTTTTATCTCTTACTTTTCTATCTCTATCCCTATAATTTCTCTCTTCTTTTTCTGTATTTTCTCTCTATTCTTTATTCTTTATCTTTTTATTTTTTGTTCTCTTTAAAAAAAAAAAAATGTAAAAAAATGATGCAGGATGAACTTAGACAAGTGAAGAAAACTTGTAAAGTGTATGAAATGAACTTGAAATGTAATGTACAACCCTGCAATAAAGTATATATATATTAAAAAAATGTATCCTACAATGTGTAGGATACATACAAAATGTTGTACTGTATGCACACAGACTGTGTTCTGAGTAAGCCACTGTCTAGTTTGCTAGTAAGCTAACTTCATGTCCATTCTCTAGTCTAAGTTAGCATCATCACCTGTGTTTGCATCTGAGGGTGGGTTTTCATTTTGCAGAGGTTCTGCCTCCCCCCTCTGGCCCTCAATTTGCTCTCTCCTTCTAACTTTAGCCACATTATCTGCTTCTTTATCTCTCTCCTTTCTTTTAAACATTTGACTTATTGTTCGTTGCATGTTTCTTCTCCTCAGGCCTGTCTGTCACTAACTATGGTGACGCCCACTCACGTGCGATTATGGCCCATTAAGGCCGATTTAAAAAAACACACTGCCACCTAGCGATGTGACGGTGTAATTGCAGCGCGGCCTACGCAGAAGTGTAAAGTGCGTCGCGTCGCGTCGGGTCTACTGTAAAGCAGGTTAACGTGTCCTTTTCAAAGGTATTAAAATAGACGTGCAAGGAAACATAACGTCAGCCATGTGTTTCCTTGTTGGAAATTATGGAACGTGATTGCTTCTGCAGTCTGCAGCAATCGGATTTTGATTGACAGGCAGCTGCATCTCTTCCCCCAACGGCGTTCCGGCACAGAAAGTCTTGCCCCAACGCCGCACCGGACCGTTCCGGTCCACTTTCACCTATGCCTAAGAGCATAACAACAGAACATAACATGATAAAAGCATATTCACATTTATTTGTGTGTTATTTATTAGTGGTTTATAAATGCCTTATGGATGAAAGTTATTATAAAGTGTTAATGTGTGTTAATATGTTAACACATTGTTTCTTAATAAATGTAATTACTTACCAAGTTGTCATTGCACTTGTCGTTGCATTTCTATGAAACAGCAAACTCGTGATGGTGAATATATCAAAAATCGTGTTAAAGTCGTGTTGTTGTGATAAACCTGAACTCTCTCTCTGTAGCTTTTATAGAAGTAGAATGATGTTGCCGAGCAACAGTATTTAAAAATTAACGTTTACCGACCTGCCCCACATGCGCTTGGCGGCAGGGCCGCTTTAAGGGGGGGCTAGCTGGGGCGGTGGCACAGGGCCTCGCGCTTTGGAGGGCCTCGCGTGAGGCAGGGTAAAAAAAAAAAAAAAAAAAAAAAAAAATTGTTATTTTTTGTACCCTGGCTGGCGAGGCCCTCCAAAGCGCCAGGCAAGGGACCATATTATTATTTTTGCCTTTAATACATTTCTAAATGTTCACACATGTGATAATCATAGTCAATCATACATCTAAAATCTAGCATACCTGTAGGACAGGGAGATTCTTAGCAACAGAAAAAAGTAATTTCCCCCTATGATAATTTTTGGCCGCGCGTTGACACTTGTTGTGCATAGTGACTGCTTAGTGCAACGGACAAAATGCAGAGGGAACGAGACCGAGGAAGAAAATGTTAATCGGGTGCTGAAAAAAGAAATACAAATAAAAGAAAGGAAGGCTTCAGGGCCTCGCTTAGAGGTTCGTTCGAAACATTTCTAAAAACAAGTGAGGCTCCCGTTAGCACCGAAGAAGCTAACGTTACTGCTAGCACTAGCAATGCTAGTAGTAGCACGGCACAGCCCCCCCTGAGAGGCAAAGATGATGTCTCTGAGGTGGAGGAGGACAACTGCTACACCGGCAGCAGTGGGGCTGCCCAGCCCCAGGTGATGATGGTCAGGAGTGGCGAAGTAGAGGATACGGAGGCGGAAGATGGAGCTACTCAGAGCAGCAGCAGGGCTGAGAGTGATGGAACGCAAGACGAGCCTACGGTGTTAGATATGTCATGTATGATGATCCTGGTAAATTGGCCGGTACATATGGACTCTACAGTTACAGAAGTGATCATTAGAAGAGGTCCCCCAAAGATGAAACCTGGATTTAGTTATCCTAAAAATAATGAGAACAGGAACTTTAGTGAAACTTTATTTCTCCGAAAACTACCAAATGGGGGAAAAATAGAAAGAAAGTGGCTTGTGTACTCTCAAAAACGGGACATGTCTTTTTGCTTTTGCTGTAAGCTTTTCAACATAAAGGATAGGTCTACATGGTGGTGAGTAACATCTCTATTCATGTCAATAATGGCTTGTGCGTATTTAATGTTGGGTATGATGACTGCTTTATCCTAAATCCTAATCCTTTACGAGTATAAAAGGTTTGAAATGAAACAAACATGGTTGTAAACTATCTAAATAAGTAGATATGCTATTGTCTATCAGCACAGCATGTGAGCGCATTTCTTGCAATATATCGGTGCGTGCGTGTCGCGCGGTTATAACAGTAGCCTACATCATTATAAAAGGCCTCGGATACATATGTATTGTGTATCTAAATCTAATTTTAAAAATAATAATAATAAAAATTTAAAAAAATCCTCCAAAAAAAAAAAAAAAAAAAAGGCCTCGCAAATCTGACTTCGCACAGGGCCTCGCATATCTCCCAAGCGGCCCTGCTTGGCGGATTCCTGCTCCATTGCTTTGCTGGAGCCAGCAAAGTTTTGGGCGCAGGACTCGGTGTGTGTTACGGTTAGTCAATGTGTTTGGACCCAGATGCAGAGCAGAACAGAATGGAACGATGCAGGGATAATATCATATTAATAATATATATAATCATATTATGATTAAGGTACTCTTTATTTGAGCAAACAAGAATAATAAACCGCACAGTAAGCGATGAAACAAACGTGGAGAAAGCAAGTCTCCTAACAAGGCAAAACAAAGTACTAGCAATAGTCATAAGATACTTAACTCCTGGGCATACGAGGAGCGATAAGGCTGCGACAAGACTAAGAGAACACGCACACACACAACGCAACATAAAGTGAACACTCGACACAGAGGGAAAACACAGGGGGAACTAAATAGACCAGACAATCACTCACAGCTGTTCACAATCACAGACAATTAGGACAGACAGAGAAACAATACACAACATAGGGGGCGCCAACGGGTCGCTCCAAGGTAGAGCGATCCCCAACCTGACAGTATCCCCCCCCGACGAACGGCACCTGCCGTTCACCTGGGTGCCTCAGGATGTAAACGTCGATAGTCCTCGATCAGGGAAGGGTCCAGTATATCCCTCTGAGGCACCCAGGACCGTTCCTCCGGCCCATACCCCTCCCAGTCCACCAAAAACTGAAACCCCCTACCCCTCCGCTGGCAATTCATGACCCTCCTCACCGTGTACACCGTCTGTCCATCAACGATGCGCGGCGGGGGGACAGGGGGGGGTGGTGGGGCCAGGGGGCATGTAAGGAACGGTTTCAGGAGGGACACATGAAAGGTGGGATGAACCCGCATGGATGGTGGAAGTAGCAGTTTATATGCCACCGGGTTCACCCGCCGCACCACCTTGAAGGGTCCCACGAACCGAGGCGCCAGTTTCCTCGACTCAACCCGGAGAGGAAGGTCCCGGGTCGAGAGCCATACCTTCTGCCCCGGGCGAAAGATCGGGGCCGGGCGACGCCTGCGGTTGGCCTGAAGCTGGGACCGGACCGAAGCCCGCTGAAGCGCCGCCCTCACCCGCCTCCAGGTCCGACGACAGCGACCGACGTGGGCCTGGACGGAGGGCACTTCCGCCTCCTCCTCCTGCTCAGGGAATAGGGGAGGTTGGTAACCATACTGACATTGAAAGGGGGACAGTCCAGTGGAAGAGCAGAGGAGGGTGTTGTGGGCGTACTCCGCCCACGCCAGCCGTCGGCTCCATGTCGCCGGATTGCCGGAGACGTAGCACCTCAGCACGCCCTCCAGGTCCTGGTTGACGCGCTCCGTCTGACCATTGGATTGTGGATGAAAGCCGGAGGACAGGCTGACGGAGGCGCAGAGGCTGGTAGCGAATGCCTTCCAGAACCTGGATGCGAACTGGGGCCCCCGATCAGACACCACGTCCTGCGGGAGACCGTGCACCCGAAAGACGTGCTGCACCACCAGGTCGGCCGTCTCTCGGGCTGAGGGGAGCTTGGGGAGAGGAATGAAATGGGCCGCCTTGGAGAATCGGTCCACCACCACCAGGATGGTAGTGAACCCGTCGGAGGGAGGGAGACCCGAGATGAAGTCCAAGGAGATGTGGGACCAAGGACGTTTGGGGATGGGGAGAGGTCGGAGGAGCCCTGCTGAAGGCTGACGGGAGGTTTTGCTGCGCGCGCACACCGGACAGGCTGCCACAAAGGCGCGCGTATCCCTCTCCGCTGTGGGCCACCAGAACCTCCTACGAATAAAGTCCAGGGTCCTGGCAGCCCCGGGGTGACCGGTGAGAGACGACGCATGCGCCCATTGAAGCAGCCGTGAGCGCGCGGCTTTGGGGACAAAGCCTCCCCGGAGGTCCCCCCCCAGGATCAGGCTCCCGTCTGAGTGCCGTCCTTACCACTCTATCAATCCCCCATGACACGGGGGCAACAATGAGGGTCTCTGGGACAATGGGGTGGCTTCTCTCTACTAGGTCCACCGGGTCAAACTGTCGGGAAAGGGCGTCTGGCTTAGTGTTCTTAGACCCTGGCCTAAAGGAGATGGAGAAGCGGAAGCGAGTGAAAAACAGCGCTCACCTGGCTTGTCGTGAATTGAGCCGCTTCGCCCCCTGAATGTAGGCCAGGTTTTTGTGGTCGGTCCATACTACAAAGGGCTGCACGGCCCCCTCCAGCCACTGTCTCCACTCCTCCAACGCTAATTTAATAGCCAAAAGCTCCCGATTCCCTACATCGTAGTTCCGTTCCGCCGATGACAGCCGACGTGAAAAAAAAGTGCATGGGTGCACCTTCCCGTCCTTCACACACCTCTGGGAGAGCACTCCTCCCACCGCTATGTCAGAGGCGTCCACCTCCACCAGAAATGGTATGTCCGAGTCAGGGTGGACTAGGACAGGGGCAGAGGTGAACCGCTGTTTGAGGTCCACGAAGGCGCTCTCCGCCTCCGTGGACCAGACGAAGGCCTGCAGGGTGGTCCTGGTGAGAGCCGTAAGAGGGGCAGCTAGGGCGCTAAAGTTACGGATAAACCGTCTATAAAAGTTCGCAAATCCTAAAAAACGCTGTAGCTGTTTGAGTGAGGAGGGACGGGGCCAGTCTAATACGGCGCTAACTTTAGCAGGATCCATCCGTAAATCCCCCCTTGTCACAATGAAGCCTAAAAACGAAACTGTGTCGGCATGAAAGACACATTTTTCCGCTTTCACAAACAATTGGTGGTGGAGGAGACGCTGGAGGACTTGACTGACATGTTGTTGGTGTTGAGCAATGTCCTTAGAAAAAATAAGAATATCGTCTAGATATACAAAAACTGAGTGACCGATCAAATCCCGCAGTACATCGCTTACCAGCGCTTGAAACACTGCGGGAGCGTTGGCGAGGCCAAACGGCATAACCAGATATTCGTAATGTCCATTGGGTGTGTTAAAGGCGGTCTTCCATTCATCCCCCTCCCTCATCCTCACCAGATTGTAAGCGTTGCGAAGGTCCAATTTCGTAAACAGTCGCGCCCCCTGCAGCGATTCGAAGGCGGTATTCATCAGAGGAAGGGGGTACCGATTCTTAATCGTAATGTCATTCAGCCCCCGGTAATCAATGCAGGGACGCTGTCCCCCGTCCTTCTTCACCACGAAGAAGAAGCCTGCGCCAGCCGGCGAGGTGGAGGGACGGATCTGACGCGCGGCCAGTGCCTCCGTGATATAGTTATTCATGGCGAGAGTCTCCGGGCGAGAAAGAGAAAACAAGCGTCCCCGTGGCGGCAACGTACCCGGTAGAAGGTCGATAGTGCAGTCATAGGGTCTATGAGGGGGTAGCTCCTGGGCCCTAGATTTGCTAAATACCTCCCCCAGGTCCCAATATATCCGGGGCACGCCTGTCAGGTCAGAACTGGGGAGGGGAGCGGGAACAGCGAGACTAGAGGGAGTGGTGTGTGACTTAGGTTGGGATAGGGACAGCAACAGGGATGGGAGAGTAGTGGGTGGGGTAGTGAGCGGGGTGTCATCGTGCACAGTGACAGCGGCTGCTTCCAAGGCGAGCCGTCCTGTAGACCAGTCAATAGGGGGGTTGAGGGCCGCTAGCCAGGGGTGGCCTAGTACGATAGGGCAATCGGGCGAGGTTACAATAAAAAACTGTATGGTTTCCCAACTACCCCCCCCTACCTGGAGGTGCACCGGCACCGTGCGTTGAGTGATGGTACCCGACCCCAAAGGCCGACCGTCCAGGGCCCGAACTGGGACCGGTTCCTCCAACCTTTCTAAAGGAACCCCCCACCCCCCGGCCAGACCTTCATCCATCAAATTCCCCGCTGCCCCTGAGTCCACGAGTGCCCGAACATGACGAATACTGTCCCCCCAGCGCACCTTGCATAAAAAAAAAGTTTGTGGGTCGTTAAACCCAGAGGGTAGGTCCCCACCCGCCAGTACCCCTCCCGATACTAGCGGGCTGCCCCGTTTCCCGAGGTCCCTGGGCAGGTGGCATAGCGGTGACCCTTGCGCCCGCACCTAAAACAGCGCCGCTTGTCCAGCCAACGCCGTTTCTCCGTGCTGGAGAGATGTGCCGCGCCCAGTTGCATGGCCTCCTCTCCCTCCGTGGTCTCCTCCGGAAACCATCGGGCGGCCTCTCTAGCCGGAGGGGGTTGGGACGGAGCACTCTGTGACGAGCCCTTCTCATGAGCTCGCTCTCGGCGCCGATTGTCCACCTGCACCGAGAGCGCCACTATACCGTCCAGCTGCTCCGGGAGCTCCCGGAGAGCGAGTTCGTCCTTCATCGCCTCCGAGAGCCCCTGGGCATAGAGTACTACCAGAGCTCTCTCCTCCCAACCCGCCTCCTTAGCCAGGGTGCGGAACTCTATGGAGTAGTCCGCCACCGAGCGATCCCTCTGTCGACAAGCCGTGAGCCGCCGGCCGGCTTTGTGCCCCGATATCACCCGGGAGGTGTCGAATATCTTGCGTAACTCCCGGGTGAAGGCAGTAGCATCGAAACACGCCGGTGACTGGCTCTCCCACTCGGCCGTGGCCCAGGAGAGGGCTCGGCCCGTCAACAGGGTAATGTTGTACGCCACCCGGGACTGCTCGGTGGGGAAGGTCAGGGGCTGCAGACTGAAGATCAGTGAGCATTGGGTCAGGAACTCTCTGCAAGCCTCTGGTCGTCCATCGTAGCGCTCGGGAGGAGGCAGCCGGGGTTCCCGAGTGCTCACTGGAAGAGGAGGGGGTGCCGCAGCTGCCGCTGCCGCTGGTGGAGTAGGGTTGTCCTGGGCGGCCATCAAGTTATTGATAGAGAGGGTCAGCTGCTGTAGCTGGGCCATCATTGTCTGCTGATTCCTCTCCTGCTGGGCTACCAAAGCCCCCTGGTTAGCTAGCACAGCGCGAAGGTGTTCTATCTCTGCTGGGTCCATAATGGTCGATTGTTCTGTTACGGTTAGTCAATGTGTTTGGACCCAGATGCAGAGCAGAACAGAATGGAACGATGCAGGGATATGATTCCAAAATAAAGGTACTCTTTATTTGAACAAACAAGAATAATAAACTGCACAGTAAGCGATGAAACAAACGTGGAGAAAGCAAGTCTCCTAACAAGGCAAAACAAAGTACTAGCAATAGTCATAAGATACTTATCTCCTGGGCATACGAGGAGCGATAAGGCTGCGACAAGACTAAGAGAACACGCACACACACAACGCAACATAAAGTGAATAATCGACACAGAGGGAAAACACAGGGGGAACTAAATAGACCAGACAATCACTCACAGCTGTTCACAATCACAGACAATTAGGACAGGCAGAGAAACAATACACAACATAGGGGGCGCCAACGGGTCGCTCCAAGGTAGAGCGATCCCCAACCTGACAGGTGTGTTCCTCCTTCCAGGTCTTGTAGTCCTCCTTGGTGACCTTTTTGTCCTTGACAGCCGTGGCTTTGAGGACACAAGAGTGGCAGTAAGTTGACAGCACCTCGTAGTCGATGACTAGCCCGGTGAGGATGTCAATACAGACCCCGATGCCATAATGTGAGGAGAACCCCCTCTTCTGCCAGGTTCCGTCGAACGATACAGAGACGTCGATGACAGCGTCCGGATCCTCCTGCAGGAGCTCTGCCACATCTGGGTCGGTGTCGGCGTAGGCCTTCCGCATCACCTCTCTGGTCTTGTAGAGGCTCTCAAGACCTCTGTTGGTCTCTACGGCTGAAATAAAAAGCAAAGCAAATCACCAACTCTTCATCTGAAGTTTTATTGATAAAAAGTAAAGATGAGAACAAAGAGACTGATGCATTTTATTGCCATTATGTATATATATATATATATATATATATATATATATATATATATACATTGTGTGTCTTGGCCCTTAACCCAGAGTGTTGTGCATATTATTCTGGCCACTGAGCTGGTGTACATCCTTCAACAGGTCTGCAATCTGTTCCTCCTGAAGGTAGCGCTAGCGAGCTGCTCCTCACGGACCATCAGCATGTTCCTCAGGTCGTTGACCTCGGCCTGCAGCTGTGCACTCTGGTCCTGGCTCTGGACGATGAAGTCCTCCAGACGTTTGGCCATCTCCAGCTCCTGCTCCGTCACCTGCTCCACCCCCAGACGCAGCTCTGACAACTCCTGGGCATGCTGGGAAAATGTGACCATCCTCCCCAGATCCTCCAGAGGTAATCCCTGTTCAGCATCCACAAGAGGACGGAGCCCTTCCACAGGGGCCTCCAGGTAGGCCTCTGGTAGCGACAGGGACTGCATTTTTTGCAAGAAAAAAAAGAAAGAAAAAAAACCGATGAGGAAGAGGAGGAGGAAGAGGATGGCCTTCCTCACTCCATTGGTCAACAATGGTGATGGGCCAGGATGTAGGTGTTCCGAGGAGAGGCCTCCTCTTCCTCGCCTTCCTCTGGCTCCTCTTCCTCCACCTCCCCCTGCATTGTTAAGCGCGTCAAGCACGACCCGTCTAGCTCTTGGGCTGCTTCTTTGCATTGCAACGCGAACACTCCTACGCAGGATCGTGCTGATAACGCGAAGGTCGCGGGTTCGATACCCGTACTGGCCACCATCTATAACAACTCCCCCTCCTACTTATGGGAAACGGTTGTGTTATCACGAAAAGTGATAGCGAAATAGCGAGCTGCTCCTCACGGACCATCAGCATGTTCCTCAGGTCGTTGACCTCGGCCTGCAGCTGTGCACTCTGGTCCTGGCTCTGGACGATGAAGTCCTCCAGGCGTTTGGCCATCTCCAGCTCCTGCTCCGTCACCTGCTCCACCCCCAGACACAGCTCTGACAACTCCTGGGCATGCTGGGAAAATGTGACCATCCTCCCCAGATCCTCCAGAGGTAATCCCTGTTCAGCATCCACAAGAGGACGGAGCCCTTCCACAGGGGCCTCCAGGTAGGCCTCTGGTAGCGACGGGGACTGCATTTTTGAATAGCATCAACATTTTCCTCCACGTCCACTTCACCACTATTTCTCTTCTCTCTGGCCAAGCGGAGCTGCATCTGCCTCTTTTTGCTGAATTTTACTTCCATCTTATGTTTGTTTTCTTATCGTCTCTAACTTCTCTAACTTATCTAACTTCTCTAACTTATCTAACTTATCTAACTTATCTGACTTATCTAACTTGTCTCTAACTTATTAACTTATCGTCGTTTTCTTATCCTCGTAACTCCACTGAATCAATCGTAACTCCACTGAGTCAATCCTTCCGCGTCACATGGGACACGAGAACCAATCACATTCGAGAATTCTCGCATCAACCAATAGGATCGCGTATTTTCCAAAAATGCAACCTATCTATTTTAGTGATTGGTTGCTGATACAAGGGGCGTTGTATATATTTTTTGCGACCATTTTTACCGAGAGAAACAGATCTATCCAACGAGCCCAGGGTTGCCATATTTCAGGCCCTGTCCACACCTATACGTTTTTTTGATAAACGTTTTTGGTATATAAAAATATTACCGTCCACACCAGCATGTTTATAAACAATGTCTGTATCCACATGCATACGCATGAACGCAATATAAACGCTGTCATTGAGCATTCCACACCAGTAGTCGGCGATATAATATTATCCCCATAGCCCCGCTGGCCAATCAGACGCCTCTGTCTCTCTATCCGCTTGTTAAGTCTGACGTCAAAAGTGACGTTTAGCCATTTCCAAGTCCAAACCAGAAATTCCCCGCACCAGAGTACCTGTGAACTACAGCGGTAGAATGACAGTTTAATCGTTTTTTTAGACTCGGATCTATTCATACAACAAGGGACACAGCACTTTCCTGTTTTCTCCATATTGTCAGGGTATTTGAGCCTCGGAAAAGCGCTATATAAATATAATTAATTATTATTATTATTTCGGCATTTCGAAGACAGAGCCTCAGCCAACGTTGGACCCGGAAACACGTCACGACTTAACAAGCGGATGTTCTCGATCATTAACAGTGCATTTATATGTAAACAGGTTAAAAGTCCAGTTAACAGTGAAAGAACTAGAAGCACTTAGTACACATGCATTTTCCTCACTTGTGTAGCCTCGACCACCGTTGCCTGTTGTAAACATAGTAGTTACTGGTGCCAGGATATGACGTTGGAGGGAACAGCAAACAGCTGCAGTGCGCATGATCATAGAAATCTACGCGCATGATGACGTGACAAATACAAAAAGCTCCGTCTATCTCGTCCACACGTCAAAAATATACGGCGAATATACAGCGTTTTTAAACATCTTCGTTTTCAGAGGGCAAAAACTCTTTTGCGTCTGGACGAACCCCCCAAAATGAATATAAAAATCCACGTTTATCAAAAAAACGTATAGGTGTGGACAGGGCCTGACAGCAGCCGTTTCGGTAAAGCTGTGCGTTTGGCGAATTTTTGAGGATTTTACGGACACATGCACCACAATCAAGTAAAATAAACAACCAAATGTGTTTTTGTCGACGTTTTATTGTCACTAATATGAAAGAAAACATGTTTAGGAGGCAAAAGAGCACCTCATCTCAAAATCGAACGGAAAAAGGGAAAATTGCAGAGGGAGCCAGACTGTCGGTGGGGGATGGATGACGGGCTGATTACGGACAGGTGTCAGTGATGACGGGCTGATTACGGACAGGTGTCAGTGATCAGACTCGTTATCCTGCTGGTCTATCGTGTGTGTGTTTATCGTGTGTGTATCCTGTGTGTGTTTGTTCCCCCGGGAGAGTGAAGGAGACGGGGGAAACCTGCTGAGGTGTTGGAGAGTACGGTGGCCGACAAGGGCAAACGCGCTGCAAATACCGGAAACGCGTTGCATATAGAGAAACGCGCTGCAAATAGAGAAACGCGCTGCATATAGCTCACAACACAACGGAAGTGTACAACACACGCTGTCTCAGGAAGGCCTCCAAGATCTCCAGGGACCCGACCCACCCTGGGCACGTACACTTTATCAGGCTGCCCTCGAAAAGGAGGTACAGGACCCCGGCCGCTAAGACAAACAGACTGAAGAACTGCTTCTACCACAGGGCCGTCAAGGCCCTGAACACAGCAAAGGCCTAAGTTCTGGGCCCAGGACAGTCTGGACGGATTGTATGGCAGCTAGTGCTGAGGCACAAACATGTACATTTCAAGCCTGCAAACTGTGACACTTTAAATAACGTGAAAAAATTATTTTGTGCAATATGACAACCCTAGTTGACTATCTGTGCAGTATAGTACAGTGGATTGTGTACATAGCCTTTATTTATGTAAACCAGCTCCTTACCTTCTTGTGATTTTATTCTTTTTCTAAAAGTTTTTTTTTTTTTTTTTTCCCTTTCCTAACACCAGGGGAGCCACCCCTCCTAAATTTCGTTGTTTGGTACCTGTACTGTAGCAATGACAATAAAGTCCATTCATTCATTCATTCATTCATTCATTCATTCAAGTGTAGAAAAACGCTGCATATAGAGAAACGCGCTGCATATAGCTCACAACACAACGGAAGTGTAGGAAAACGCTGCAATTCAGTTCACAACACAACGGAACTGTTCTCACACGGAAGTGTTCTGGGGGGGAACAATAAGTGGAACGGACCGGAGACGTGTTTTTGAAGAAGTTCCGAAAAGCAGTTCTGAAGAGGTTGTGGAGTGAAGAGGCGACATAAAAGGTACATATTATATTTATTATTTATGTCTGCAGATATGTCTGCTGTATGTCTGCTGTATTTCAAACCGAAGGGCTCATTCTATGCCCTACACCCTACGAAGGGTTCGTAGAAGCTTGTGCAGTGGAGGGATTCTTTATTGGGAATTAGCCGTTGGATCGTATTCAGACATAACGTAGGCTGACAGTGACCCAGCTAGCAATTTTTGGTTCTAAAAATGTTCAAAGAATGTTACCTAGAACGTTCTCGTAATGTTTTCAGCGGGAAGTTTTCTTTAAGTTCCCAGAATGTTCTAGGATAACGTTCTCTAAAAACATTTTTTAAATGTTGTGATAACCTTCTTAAAATGTTAAGTGACAACATTGCTGGAACATTATGCCCTAATGTTCTTGAAAACGTTTTCAGCGGGAAGTTTTCTTCAAGTTCCCAGAATGTTCTAGGATAACGTTCTCTAAAAACATTTTAAAAATGTTGTGTGATAATCTTCTTAAAATGTTAAGTGACAACATTGCTGGAACATTATGCCCTAATGTTCTTGAAAACGTTTTCAGCGGGATGTTTTCTTTAAGTTCCCAGAATGTTCTAGGATAACGTTCTCTAAAAACATTTTTAAAATGTTGTGTGATAACCTTCTTAAAATGTTAAGTGACAACATTGCTGGAACATTATGCCCTAATGTTCTTGAAAACGTTTTCAGCGGGAAGTTTTCTTTAAGTTCCCAGAATGTTCTAGGATAATGTTCTCTAAAAACATTTTTAAAATGTTGTGTGATAACCTTATTAAAATGTTAAGTGACAACATTGCTAGAACATTACACCTTATGTTCTCAAAACATTTTCTGTCACGACCAGAGGGCGGAACCCAGAAGCAGACAACGGAGAACAGGTAGTACAACAATAATAATGATTTATTGTAGGGTAGGGGTGTCAAGAGGAGCAGGCTGGAGGTAGATAGGTAGTCAGACAGGCAGGGGATCAGGCAGGTAGGCAGGTAGTCAGACAGGCAGCGGGTCAGGCAGGCGGAGTGGTCGGCAGACAGGCAGGGGGTCAGGCAGGCGGAGTGGTCGGCAGACAGGCAGGGGTCAGGCAGGCGGAGTGGTCGGCAGACAGGCAGGGGGTCAGGCAGGCGGAGTGGTCGGCAGACAGGCAGGGGTCAGGCAGGCGGAGTGGTCGGTAGACAGGCTGGGGGTCAGGCAGGAGGGAAAGTACAGGCAGGCAGGGATCAGGCAGGGAGCAGGGTAGTCAGGCAAGCAGGAGGTCGGCAGGCAGGGAATCCATTAAATGGCTTTGATCTGGCGTTGACTGGAAGCAGGAGCAGAGCTTAAGTAGGAGCCAGTCGCGGTCTTAATCGGCCACACCTGGCACCACTGATAGACGGCTGATGAGCCAGGGGCGGAGCTGTAACATTTTCAGCTTAAGTTTTTTGTTTGTTCCCAGAATGTTTCAGGATAACGTGCTCTAAAAAACATTCTAAAAACGTTTGCTTATAACCTTCTTAAAATATTTACTGAAAACCCTGTTAAAACATTATGCCCAAACATTCTTTAAATGTTTTTAGCTAAACGTATTAACACATGTAAAAGTTTGATAACATCAATATTCAAGTCTTTCAACATAATGTATCATTATTTATTAACATTAACAACAGAGGTGAGACAGCTTCATTTGAGAACATTTTTTTTTTTTAAAAGCAAAACATATACTCTACATACTGAAAACATGGAAGTCAGAACCTATCATCACTGCAACAGTACATATCTCTGACAGTACATATCCTCATGACAGACAGGCATTCCCAAAGTGTTGTAGTTCTTGATTTAGTCCTCAAACAGTGTGGGGCTTCTGCTCCCCTCAAGTGCTGCTGCTGCACCTGGACACATTCTTATACATCATCCCTGGACACATCCTTACTCTGAACTCTGTCCTCAGTCACAGATGGTCCACCTGTATCACTGTCCTCAGTCATGGATGGTCCACCTGTATTATCTACCTGCATTATTAAAAAAATAGTATTTAAAATCAGAATAGTTTCTGATTCATCAGAAGTATTTTTGGTAGCCCTTTAAATTACAGGCCGTTAATTATGCAGTAATTACTGGAAATAACCAAGTAATATCCATGTAAAATAGACATGTAGAATGCTAGTAATTGTGCTAGCTAGATAGCTTGCTAGCTAGCTAGCTAGCCCCCAAACCTGTCCCAAACTTTTGGGCTGGTAGATTTGCTTCACTCACCAGCCAAAAAACCAACAACAATGACGTTAATCTATTGAGTGGCTGGTGAAATCTGAACGTTCACCAACTTGTCTGACAACACACACGTTCGACGTTATTCGCATTAACGGTTAGTTTGTAGTCAAGAAAGTAAATGTATCCATACAAAGTAACGTTAATCAATTAAAAACAGTTATTGTAACCTTACCGTTTAATCCACAGTGTCCCGTTCCCTTGTGCTGTCTTCAACTAAAACCGTCTACCTGTGCCCGACCACGGAGGTGAACTGAACATCTCAGTCAGGCTTAGTGAAATCTAATCAGAGTCGTTTGATTGGTCTGCCACGTCCTCAGCCTCCTCGGTTATTGGTGCAAGTCTGAAACTTGCATTTTTAATAACATCCCAAAAACATTTTCTGAATGTTTGGGCATAATGTTTTAACAGGGTTTTCAGTAAACATTTTAAGGTTATAAGCAAACGTTTTTAGAATGGTTTTTAGAGCACGTTATCCTAAAACATTCTGGGAACAAACAAAAAACTTGTTTTGAGAACATAAGGTGTAATGTTCTAGCAATATTATCAACTCACATTTTAAGAAGGTTACTACCGAACATTATCCTAAAACATTCTGGGAACTTCCCACTGAAAACGTTTTCAAGAACATTAGGGCATAATGTTCTAGCAATGCTGTCACTTAACATTTTAAGAAGGTTATCACACAACATTTTAAAAATGTTTTTAGAGAACGTTATCCTAGAACATTCTGGGAACTTGAAGAAAACTTCCCGCTGAAAACGTTTTCAAGAACATTAGGGCATAATGTTCCAGCAATGTTGTCACTTAACATTTTAAGAAGGTTATCATACAACATTTTAAAAATGTTTTTAGAGAACGTTATCCTAGAACATTCTGGGAACTTGAAGAAAACTTCCAGCTGAAAACGTTTTCAAGAACATTAGGGCATAATGTTCCAGCAATGTTGTCACTTAACATTTTAAGAAGGTTATCACACAACATTTTAAAAATGTTTTTAGAGAACGTTATCCTAGAACATTCTGGGAACTTAAAGAAAACTTCCCGCTGAAAACATTACGAGAACGTTCTAGGTAACATTCTTTGAACATTTTTAGAACCAAAAATTGCTAGCTGGGTTGATTATAATTAGATGCATGTGAAAGTCAATTGAGAATATAAATTCTAAATAATAAACAGCAATGAAAACATTGTTTCATTAACATTTTTCTTAGATAAGTATGATTTATGACACCCAGGTCTTTATTATAGTGGATTTTGCATTTTCAAAGTTAGGGGCATCATGTGCATAAAAACGCTACTACTCATCATGCTGTTGTTCGCCCCCACCTATTCCCAGGGGTCTGACACTTTGTTACTAAGCATCCTCTGCTCCAGCCTCTCCAAAGGGCAGCCCCCCTAGATCCACCAGAACAAAAGATATGCACTTTTGAATGTGTACACAGTACCAATTGTGCATTATTGGGTACAGTACCTGTTTGTGCCCACAGGAGGCGCCCTTTAATATTATGGGCTATTTTGGGGCTTGCAAAGGGTGTCTTGCACCCTGAGTATACCCCCTTGTACGGGTCACCCTTGGGACTAGGAGCACCGTGTCAGGGCAAGTGCTTTTAAAACCCCAATGATGTCCCGGGTCAACTGGACCCGAACAGTACGAAAGGGTCTAAAAAGTGAACATCACACAAGGGTTAAGAAAGAAGGTTCAATATGCTATCTATGCATTTCTTATTACATAATAAATGACATGCTCATTTGTATACAGCGCAACAGTGTGGATCCGGAAGTAAATGTTGCGTTATCGTGTAATATTATCATGTAACATTGTGAGAACATTTTGTAAAAGAACATTCTATAATCTGTTACCTAAACAATGTCCCCAAAACATCCTTGGAATGTTGCAGGTAAAACGTTCTTCCTTTGTTTACATATCACATTACAGGAACATTCTAGAAAAAAGTTTTGTGATCTGAGGCATCAATAACATCCTGAAAACATTATCCAAATGTTGCTTTGAAAATGTCCTTCCTTTGTTATCGTGTAACATTGTGGGAACATTTTATAAAAGAACATTCTATAATCTGTTACCTAAACAATGTCCCCAAAACATCCTCAGAATGTTGCACCTAAAACGTTCTCACTTTGTTAACATTTAACGTTATAGGAACATTATTTGAAATGGTAAACATCCTTAAAATGCTCTTTGAACATTAGATGAAAACGTTTTCTTTAAAACATTAGCAGAACTTGTAGGGAATGTTAGCCAATGTTGTGGGAACATTCCCTGCTAGCTGGGGAGCTAGTTAACAACAACAACCTGCTGTATGTGAGCTAGTCAACAACAACCTGCTGTATGTGAGCTAGTTAACAACAACAACCTGCTGTATGTGAGCTAGTTAACAACAACAACCTGCTGTATGTGAGCTAGTTAACAACAACAACCTGCTGTATGTGAGCTAGTTAACAACAACCTGCTGTATGTGAGCTAGTTAACAACAACAACCTGCTGTATGTGAGCTAGTTAACAACAACAACCTGCAATTTCAGGTTATGACCACGCAGTCTACTGAACACCATCTCCAAGCGTTCCAGAGCTGTCCTCTCATCAGGGGCGTACACCAATAAATCATCCAGATAAACCAGTAAGCTCAGATAGTTCTGGTCTCCGAAAATGCTAGTCATCATACGCATGAAGCTCCCAGGACTATTACAGAGGCCCTGCGGGAGGCGATTATACTCATACAAGCCCATAGGTGTTGTAAAGGCAGAGTACTTTCTGTCATCCTCGTGTAGTGGCATGTTATAAAACCCTGAGGTTAGATCCATAGTACTAAACAAGGAGTTACCTCCAAGTGCAGCTAAGCAGTCGGCCTGGTGAGGGAGAGGGTGAGCATCCTTCAGGGTCCTCTTGTTCAGCCAGCGAAAGTCTGTACAGATACGGAGATCTCCGTTCTTTTTCCATACAAGAACCAACGGAGATGCATATTCACTGGTTGACTTCCTGATTATATCTTTCTCCTCCATCTCACTCAGTACTTGGCGCAACTTCTGATACTGACTGGGGGGCACTCGTCTGAATGGGAGCCGGAATGGCCTGTGATCTGAGAGGTGAATGCGATGTATGAACACCCCACCTCCCTACTATTCAACCCACCGATGACAGCACTGTCAGAAAAGCTCTGACATGCCCCCCATGCACCCCTCCCCATAGGCAACACTGGACTGGCAAAAATCTCATCATTAAAACCTGGCCTCTGAGCCATAGTGGTACAGACTTGCGTTGTGTAATATTACTGAATGAAAAAAAAAATAATAATAATAATGTTTAAAAAAAATATAAAGTTACAGCAGGACATAAAAACCAAAACAATCAAAGCACTTTTTAAACTGATGTAATCACAGACCTCAGACTGAATGACCATTTACTATAATACTCTGACCACATTTGATCTATCACACTAAGACCTGGCATCCACGCAGCATCCACGGAGATCGGCGTTCAGCTGATCTTGAGATCGACATGTCACGGCACCAGTGTAACGATGGTCAAACAGGCAACCTTCTTTCCATCAATTCTTTTATTTGACCTGCAGAGAAGACATATAGAAACACAATTCTTCTCTGGTCTGCAACTCTTGTGAATCCATTAAGATGGCAGCCATCTTCTGGTGCCACCGTCTATGTATATTTCACATCAGGATAATTTGTTTACAGAAAGAACACAAATTTCCCTCAAACATTACAAATAACAATTACAAACAACATGTGGAGCAACATACCTGCAGAGAAGACATATAGAAACACAATTCTTCTCTGGTCTGCAACTCTTGTGAATCTGCGCGTTCAAAATAACATACAATAAATGTTCTGTTTCACATCATCACAATACATCACAATACATGTAAAAACAAACAGCACAGTACTACACCAACATTTTCACCCTACATTACAAGATTCTCCATACAAACAACAAAACACGAGGAGCATTTTACATGCGCACATACCCATTAAGATGGCAGCCATGTTCTGGTGCCACCGTAAGTACGGCAACAACAGATGGACAAAAGAACGCGCAGACTTGCAGTACACCCAAACTCCAAAGGGGGGCTCCAACAACAACCAGGGCTGCTCAAGCACGGCGAAACGCATCTACATTCACCACAACTAAACATACATTCCCAACTCTGTTACATATATCTAGTTGTGTTTAGTCAGGACTAAAGAATCATTAGAATACCCCATTTTGTGTTTTAAAGAACTGACATATTGAATATAACATGGACATAATTGGTGCAGTTACATAGGCCTTGCCTACTGGAAAAACAAAAACCTGCGGTCAAATGTGACGCGCCAGTGCTTCATAATAAGTAAAACAGAATACAAATCTGAAGCAATAATTACATGCAATGATTACACATTTATACAAGAATGTCTATGCAATGTAATTTGCTAAAGTAAAAGATGTTTAAAGTGGACCATAAAAAAATGCTTCTTCTTTCAGTGGCCGTCGAAGAATGCAGGATTTGTTTTCATATCTTAAATTGGATATTATAATATTCTTTGGGATTGTTTTGCGTGTTATATATTATCATGTGTCGCCCTGCTTGGGCTGGCCGACTGCTGTGTCTCGACGGAGCGTGTCTGGATCCAGGTGAGTAGCCAACTGCCTCCCCAGGTTACATCATATGCAGCACGGTCCGCATGCTCTTACAACTCAAATCAAAACATACAGGCTAGTTTACCAGACTACTAGGCAGCCGTAGCCCTCTAGACTAGGCTACTCAAGTTTGTAACAGTAAACCATTCATAACTGTAAGGTCAGTTTTTATTCACCAGGATAATGGTAAAGCAAAAGTGAGAAGAATAGCGCCTCAGGAGATTGAAAAAAAAGTTGTGGTATACATGAAAATGCTTCATTTTATTTCTGTGTGATTTTGAAATCGTGACATCATGGTATGTGACACGGTCTGGTCATTTGGGCAACCAATCAAAATGTTCAGACATTTTGAAACACGGAAATACATTTCAAAGTTGTGGAAAATCACAACACAAACTCGCTAGTCAAGCCAAAATGCTGCAATGCAATGGATTCGGTGAGTAATCCCCACTGCTACCTAGTTAACTATAACACTACATTGTTAGCAGGCTCAAAAAACAAGCTCTGTTAGTTGACTAGCTAGTGTGATTGATTTCAGGTGAAGCACATTTTGTAAACTGTTCCTGGGCCAGATGTTACCGCCAGACGTCCCGGGGTGTCAGGGATTGTCCCGAGTAGGGTGTCCCGAGTCCTGACAAATGTCTGTTAAGCATTAAAATGTCCCGATTTTCCACATTCACTACAACTGAAGTTGTCCCAGTTTTAACCACAATTAAAGTAATAATAATAATAATAATAATAATAATAACAAGAACAGACTGGCACCCTGAAAATGGCCAGTAACGGGCAAGGTTGTAAACTGTTATTCAACAATATCAAGAAGACATAAAAAAAATAGAAAGACCAATATGTTCCCACCTTTGGGCAAGACCAGAACACATGTGAGAGGTCTGCCTGTAGACTGCCGCAATGATCACATTTGGGATCGGAATCAGGGTACATTTCATGTAGTTTAGATTTAGTTCTGTGCACCACCTTTAGTGGGCTCTGTGCACCACCTTTAGCTGGATCAGACTAAGTCAAGCACAGGATGAATTCATCCTATCTAAAGCCAGCTCCCACCAGTCTCCCGCCAGCTTCACCTCCAGTTCCGCCTACCTCATGGACTTTGACTTGGAGACTGTGTCACTGTTTAAAGACATGGTGTTTCACTGTTTCACTGTTCAAAGAAATGTCAGCCACCTCTGAGCCTGGGACTCAAACTTTGTACATACGAAGTGACGGACCTGACGATACCGGAACAGATTTGTGGTATGAAAAAGTGGCATGAATTCAATCATGAATAGCATGATTGCACCTCTTGCACCAGTTAGCCTCAGGGGTTTTTAACCAGTAAATCCGTTTTTGAATGTTGGCAGCCCAGTAATAGTGCATAGAATTAGGGAGCGCGAGACGGCCACAGATTAACAGTGCCATCTTTTTTTGCCAAAGTTTGGATCCTTTCTACCTGGACCAGTACCTTAGTTTGGGAAGAGAGGTTAACCTTAAGAATATTTCAGATGAAACTAAACCAATATAACCACAATGATTTCATAAAACACACAACCTCTAGAAAACACAAAACCTTTAAAAAAAAAAAAAAAAAAAAAAATTCTCTTGGAACAATAGTGAACGTTCTGTCTTGATGGAACACACCAAGTGTGTGGACATTCACTGAGGGCTTCTCTGCATGGCTTTCGTCACTACTTTCGTCACTGCTGACGTCCCACTGGGGTGAGTGGCCAGCTGTACCCCACCACTGGACAGGCGGGTGCCCGGGGCCGCGGGGAGAAGAACGGGGAGTGAAACGGACTCGACACAGCCCTCAAACGGGCCTCAGCAAGACACCTCAACATTACCCTATCCCCCAACAGAAAAGATCAGCAAAATATATACAGATATCATGGATATATGATGAGATTTTGTGTGTATTGTCTGTTTTCCCTCAAACACCACCGCAATGCATTGTGGGAGATATGGAGAGATATGTAGAGAGCAATAAGGAACGCTTCACGAATTTGGGTTAGGGTTAGGGTAACACAGTGTCATAATGGTCCTTGAGGATGTTCAAGTTGTTAAACATCCACTCATCTGTGTTGAGTTTGACTCTGTGGTTTGTGTCAGGATGGGGAGATGAGGGTTTAATAAAGAATGTTAATCTATTAACTTGTCTCATCATTCCCACTGGAAACTGTCCTGTTTCCAGAGATCTACTGATCACTTCAGCATGGTGAGTAGCCTGGAGTAATTTAAAAAGTTGTTTTTCAGCTCTGGGAGGTTGATGTTGTTGTTGTTTTTTAGCAGATACTGCGCTTGAGGCCCTCCGGACCCCCCCAGATAGATGCCCCTGCCGAGAGGCCCGTCTATAGCCCTGTCCGGATGGCATATAAATTACCCGAGGACCTTGGTAATATTTTTTCACCCTAGGACCCCAGTGATTTTAATGACCGATCCGGATGGAATAAAACATATCCATGCATGTTTGCGTTTCGGGTGCAAGCTGCCATTTAACATCACAGAAGAAGAAGCTGTTCCCGCCGGATGTTTTGTCAGACCCACAACACAACGCACGTGTAGCAACAACAAGTAATTTGATTACTTGATCAGAGACATTCCATGACTGCTGATCAGATTTCCAGAGCGAATTTACGAACGCAGCCGAAACCACTCGTAGACTCGGTTTTTTTCATAACATGAAACTTTACGTTTTAAAGTACCCACTCGATATAATAAACAGCAGTTTAATGATCACAACATACTCATCATTTGTTGATTGGATTTACTATTCTCCTTTGCCATAGGCTACTGGTAAGGGAGACTTTTGTAAATACGTTCGTTTTGGGATGTGTTCGCGTTTGGGGCTGTGTGATAATCTAATTATGTGTAGTTATGTGTTTCTAACATGTCGATGTTCTATCAGAATGTTGTGATGTTATCAAAATTAAGAAGATGAATGGCTGAAATGGCGCAAAGCGGGGAAAAACAGATACGACATCTAAAGTCTGGAACGATTATATTTCAAAACAAGGCTTCCCTTTAACTCTGGTACGGGGGGCAAAATATTGTACGGTTATCAATACGTGAGTTACCTTGCGATTCCCACCCCTAACTTCATCCCTGTGTGTTGTCAGACACCGTGATTTATAGAGTGCCAGACCATACAAGCTGCACAGTTTACAAGCTAATGTTAGGTAAATTCGCTAGAACTGGTTCAGAAGAAGAAATCAGTCCATCGTCACTTACATCGTCATCGTCGAAAACCTCGATGGTTTTATTTACAATGATGAGTGTCTCTCTCTTACTGAGACAAATGTACTTATTGTAACTCGGTTTTTAAAAATTTAAATAAAGCAATAATTCATTTTCCTCATAGTTTCATTTTGGTTGGCATGCAGAAATCCCCCCATCGAGTAAAAGTACAATGGCGCCAAAATGAACTATACCCTCCTGAGATGCTGCTAGCTAACTGACTGATGTTTGAAGTCAATGTTATCAAACTTTTAAACAATTATATCGCACACCACTCAAATCACTTCCGAGCTGCGTGAAAATAACGTTGGAAGTTTCCCCGAAAATGATCCACACTTATCATCTAAGATCATTAGGCACCCCTCTCCCATCAGTTGAATCACTATATCTCAAACGCACCACAAATAGAGCACATACAATTATCTCTGACCCCTCCCACCCTGCTCACCACCTGTTTCAACTGTTGCCCTCTGGACGGCGCTACCGATCCCTGGCCACCAAAACATCCCGCTTCAAAAACAGTTTTTTCCCCTCTGCCATAAGGACTCTCAACACCTGACTCACTGCACTGTATAAATTGTCAATTGTAAATATGTTCTGTCTTGTCTTGTGGTTATGTGTGTTCATGTCATGTACAATGTGTGTATGTTCTTTGACACTGTTTATGAGCTGTACCGACAACAAATTCCACCGACCTAGGTCGTGTGGTCATTAAGCCCCCATCACCATCAAGGGGGTGGAAGTCGAGAGGGTGGACTCCTACAGGTACCTGGGAGTACAAATTAATAACAAACTGGACTGGACTGACAACACCGAGGCTCTTCTCAGGAAAGGGCAGAGCAGACTGTTTTTCCTGAGAAGGCTGAGGTCTTTCGGTGTCTGCAACAAGCTGCTGCAAATGTTTTATCAGTCGGTGGTTGCCAGCGTTCTGTTCTTCGCGGTGGCCTGCTGGGGTGGAAACATCTGTGCCAGGGATGCTGCGAAGCTAAACAAACTGGTGAAGAAGGCCAGCTCTGTGGTGGGGACCGGGCTGGACAGCCTAGAGGTGGTGGCAGAACAGAGGATGGGGAAAAAACTGGCGGCCATGCTGGCCAATCCCTCCCACCCGATGTACTGCGAGCTGGCGGGGATGAGGAGCAAGTTCAGCCACAGATTTGTTCTCCCCCGTCAAAGTACAAAAAGATTTGGACAGTCCTTTGTTCCAGCTGCACTCCGACTCTACAACCAGGCCCTGCAGGGTGGGGGAGACCTGGAGCTGGAACTTTTGGAACTTTTTACTTATTGAGCCTGCACTGTTTTATGTATTTTATTGAATGTTTTCTGTTTTCTGTATTGAATGTTTTCTGCCCTAACTGAGCTGTTTGACAACAAAATTTCCCCATTGGGGACAATAAAGGTTTTCAATCAATCAATCAAAACTATTCTATTCTATTCTATTCTATTCTATTACCGGGACTCATCATAAGAGGCGTCTCATCATTCCTGTGCGAGAAACCGTCGCGTCCCTCGGTTCTGTCGTCTGTCCCGCTGCTATGACCCCCGTCTGCCTCGGCGGCCTTCCTCTGAGACCACGGTGGGCTCATGCTTATTACTCCTTCCACCACCGGAGGTTTGTCCAGAGTGGAGACCTCCAGCTCGGCAAAATTCTATCACAGCACTTTTGTTGACATCTAAAATGACTCTGAATGTCAGTTTTGATATTAAGAAACCACCTGAGATGGCTCAAGATGGCCACCACAATAGCATTGATTTCAATGACATTGGATTCCCTGTAGCAGCTCGCATCCAGTTTAAGACTCTGGTACTAGCCTACAGGGCAGTGAGATAAACAGCTCCTTCCTACCTCCAGGCCAGTGTCAAGCCCTACACCGCCGCCCGACCACTTCGCTGTGCTGACTCAAGATGTTCGGTTGCCCCGTCGCTCTGAGGCCCTCTCTAGATGCTTGTTTAGAAAGGTTGCACAATTTCTCTTGACTACAGATGTTGAATTTATAATTAATAAATTCTGTGTTATTATTAAATTATATGTTAATTTATAATTAATTATTATTGAATGTAAGTCGCTTTGGATAAAAGCATCTGCTAAATGACTAATGAATGTAATGTACTATTATCAGATGTCAGAATCAGTTCATATTTAGCTCTGAATACTCTCACAGACTTGCACATGATTTCGGATCTTACATTATTACAAATGATGTAGGTCCTAAATTAAATGACAATAAGAAATGTTTCCAAGTTGAAGAAAATAGTTTATTATAATTTAAACACTTATTCCAGGCTACTGTGTTTTTCAACTTTAAGTTAACTTTCCTTTCCCCTTATTCTGCTAGTACAGCCTCTTTGAAATGGTACCGGCCCCTATTATCTACATAAGGATCAAGACAAGATAACTTGTCCTGTTACTACCCACGACAAGTCCTCCTTTGTTGGCAGCAAATAGACCAAGCCCAGTTCATAATTTCTTCTCAGAAACTGGACTTCCAGTCCCTCTGAATCTGAATCTGTTACAAGCCCGACAAACACCCTGCTGGACTTCTTGCCCTTGTAACTAATGAGCACGCAATCACCTGTTTTTATATTTTCTGATGGCTCACATGGGGGGCCTTGGGGCTCATACTCATCACTTGAGTCTGAGGAATCAGAGCTCTGTATCAGTGTATGTACTGATGACTCTGCTGCAGAGGAGTATGCTTTGTATTGCACTTGGCCCCATGATATTGGAGCAACACAGTGCACGTTTAGAGTACCTAGGAGAGGTGCTACCAGCTCCCAGTGCTTCTCAATGCCATGTTCTCCACAGAACTTTGAGATGTCTTCTTTATAGATGAGACACACTTCCAGTTTTGGACGGATACTTTTAGCTGTCTCAGCAAATTACTTTGCGTTTACTTGCGCCAGTTGTCTGCTAAGCACGGCGGTGCTGACAGCCCTCTTCACCGTGCCCCCCACTCCATCCACTGCACCTTTGCCATGGCTGGTGGCAAAAAAATGCCATTCAACATTCACTTCTGGGATAATCTGCTTAAGGGTAGTTGAGAGGAAGAACCAGATATATTTATTTTTGAATTGTGATGCTGCCCCATCGCTGAAAATGTGTAGTTCGTTGATGACTGGATGTTTCTTCTTCATGTCTTTCAGGATCTCTGAGAGGAAAGTAGTGACAGCCTTTTTGTCATGGTGTAGGTCATCACTTATCACAACATAGGACTGTCCTTCTTCTTTGAGCCAGGCTACAGCCGTGAAGATGGTAATCTGGCTCTGATTCCAATAAGCAGCCTGGATTTCATCTTGGTAGCCTGCTGTGAAGTTTTCTGCAAAGTCTACCTGAAGGACAGCACACCTCTCATCCCTCCCCCTCTTCTTCTCCTGAAAGAAGGCACTCTGTTGTTGTTTGATAAATGCATGTCGAATGAACTTGGGGGCAGTTTCAAGCAGTTTGTCAAGGACATCTCTGAGCAGTCCAGTCTTCTGGCTCTTCACATGCACTCCTCCTGCAGGCTCCCAGTAATACCAACTAGTGGCAATCTCTTTCTCCTCCTCTGTGATGTTAGAAGTAAGCTGCAGGAACTTGCGTGCATCGCAGCACTCATCACAGTCGTTCAACATGCACTCTGCATTGTTGCGACTGCAGACCACTGCATCAATGTAGTTCTCCACACTTCTAAATGCCTGCCTGGGAACATGTTTGTGGGCACAGTCAAGGAGGAGCTTGGTGTTCTCATGGTATTTGCAGAGGCAAACATTTCGTGGAGTGTCTGCTCTTGGGAGCACGCATGGTGGGCGCAGCTCTGAAAACTTTGATTTACCCACTATGGACTCAGGGTACTCTTCCTTGAATAAACGATAGGCCTCCATTAAGGACATGGTCATGTGGCGCTTTTGGACTTTACTTTTCAGCCCTCCTTCCCTGATGGTAACAGCATCCTTTTTACCTGGTGCCTGCCTGGAGATGTCGTCTCTGCTATAGAATTATTTTATTGATACCTTCATCTCATCTGATAGGCCTGATTTTCTCCTTTTCTTATCATGAATACAATTAATTTTTAATTATTTTTTCCAGTCTCTTCACCACATCACTCTTTTTTCTGGGACTTGAAGGTAGAGCCTTAAATACACGTTTCAGTGCTTTCCCTAAAGACTGCCTGGATTTAAAGGCGGATGATGGCTGTGATAGACTGGGTGGTGGAGTTGACTCTTTAAGACGGAGACGCCTGTGTCTCTGCCGTTCCCTTGCCTGTTCCCGTACCTTCTGTACCTCCTGCTTTGTTTGTGTCATTTTTTTCTCCAATCTCTCAGCCCTCTTCCTCTCTCTCTCTCTCTCTCTCTTTTTGAATACCTGGTCATTTTCTCTCACGAAAGGCCTTCTGCCTCTCATTAGGTGTTTTAGCCATTTCCTGAAATTGAAATCAAAACATACATTTACATTGACTGAGCTCAATTAACAGTGTAGATCACACACCGTAATGAAATGTTATTTAAGAGGATAGTCCACTTTTCAATGTATTTTGATTTAGAAACAGGTATTCCACTAGACCAGGGGTCGGTAACCTTAAATGTTGAAAGAGCCACATTGGACCAAAAAACAAAAAAACGAATCTGTCTGGAGCCGCAAAAAATGTAAAGCCTTATATAAGCCTTATAATGAAGGCAACACATGCTGTAAGTGTCTATATAAGCTATATTAGCCTACTATCAAAATAGTAGGCTAGAAATACATAAGCCTTAGCACATAATACAACCGAATGCAAACGTATTGTGCTTTACAAAAGTGAAACACTAGGATAGCGTAAAGGGGGTCTGGGGGGTTCCCCCCAAACATTTTTTTAACAGAGTAGATGCAATTTCGTGTATTCTGGTGCCTTTTAACAAGTGGGTTGATACTTTTATCTGGCTATACTAGCCTGAGAAAAAATATGGATACGTTTGTAATTTCATCCGGAGGAAGTGAGCAAACCAAGAGATCATCATCCAAAAAATAGACAAATCTACAGACTGTAGACTACAGTACCAAATGAAAACTAGCCTCCCTCGT
The DNA here is from genome assembly GCF_963989245.1 of Nansenia antarctica. Lineage (NCBI taxonomy): Eukaryota > Metazoa > Chordata > Actinopteri > Argentiniformes > Microstomatidae > Nansenia > Nansenia antarctica. The sequence continues at coordinate 53,882,272 of NC_137675.1, forward strand.
CCTCTTTTCACTATTTTAAGTTAAACCCTCTCAGACCCACAGGAACGCCGGCGCTCCCAAATATCATACCTTCTTTAGAAGTTCATAATTCGGAAACGGTTTGAGCTAAAGACAAGCCACTTTTTGCATTTAAAAGTAGGCAAATAGCGCTCACCGGGAAGCTCCCGTTCATCGATGTGCGTCGCCGATGTCCGTCTATAAATCTAGCCACAAATGTGTAGACAATGTGGATAGTTTCTTGCTTTGCCTGCCGCAGTACTTCGTCAATCCCTGTGGATATAGGTCTACTCTTGAAAAAAACCTGTCACATCCAGTCTCATGTTGGGTCCAGTCAAAATACTAGTCATGTGCCAACATATCCGAATCCTATTGGCCCTCGTACAACATTACAGCGTAAGCAGGGAGTTGTAGTTCAAGGAGAGACACCGCGGCAACGTAAAAAATAAATAATCGTTGTTAATTTCCATTTGTGGTCAAAGCCACAGGGAACCACTGAAGATGGGCAAAAGAGCCGCATGCGGCTCCGGAGCCGCGGGTTGCCGACCCCTGCACTAGACAGTGAACAAAAGCAAACTTTAAATTCAAAAGTCGGCTGGTTAGCTAGCTATCCTAACAGCTGTTATTCATTCATTCATTCATTCATTCATTCTTTCCTTCATAGGCCTACATTCATTTTAATCCCCACTCTTCTGTATGATCAAACATTAACTTACATTACCTACTTAAACAATATAATATTTACAATGATTTGCTATACATTACGTAACTTACCTTATGGATCTTACATTGATGCTGAGGAGTCCCCTGTCTAAGTTTGCCGCTTCACCGTCTCTCTCGCGCGCATAGGCTACTGACACACGTTCGCGCATACAGAAACACTATAGGCTACTTACCTGGCAGGAACTATAGCCTAGATAAACAATGGATGCATATGGAAACACATCAGGATGGACACGTAATGCAAATGTTAGATTTCATACCATTGTCTTGCATTTTCTGCACTTTGATGATGATCCGACTAACGTGAAGCAGCGGTACTTTTTTCTTCTGTGAGAACGCGATCGTATCCTTTCTGCTAGTCATCTTATTGACCGTATCTAGCCTACACTTCGGTAAGCAGGAGTTACACAAACATTAACACACAACGCAACATGTGGAATATGCTACAATGTAACGGTCATTATGTGCTTAACGCATATCCATTTGGTGTAGGCCTATTCGCAATTCTCTAGTTTGATTGTCACAAAAATAACATTTAGAAAGAGAGTAGAATGACTATTTGATGATCACATATACATCAGTGAATGTTAGCTTTGCACAGAAAGTTTGGGTAATATTGCATTTCAAATGCATGTTTTACAACAACTTTTCCTGAAAAACGTTATGGACGTGACATTGGCTGTCCTGTAAAAGCACATCACTTTAACCAGGTTCAACAGTTGAAGGAAAAACTCAAATTACACAATTGATTTACATATTGCTACACCAGCCTCTCATCTCTAAAGGAGAGGCTGGAGAATTGGTGTGGGTGAACATTTAGGCCTTTATCCCCTTTCAAGAAATCATGCAATTACGTTTATTTAAAAAGTAGTTTTTTTGTTTGTGATTCCTGTTAAATATGCAATTTCATAAATCATTTGGTCAGCTTAATTCTGTACTCCAAAATATCGACCTTGATGATACATTTTAAAGTGATTTTGTTATAAAAAGTGTTACTTTTTTTTTCATGGTGAGGGTGACATTTACATGGAATTGCCCTCAACTCTCATTCCAGGAGTCCATTTGGCAAATTCTTTGATCCAGTTCTTGATGAGTGAGGTTGGCATGACAAGCAGAGTATGTTTCACCAATTCAGCATCATACATAGCAGAGAGAAATGATATCACCTGAATTGTCTTCCCTAAGCCCATGTCATCGGCAAGGATTCCTCCATTTTAAAGAGCTTTTTCTGCAACAGTTACCAGACCAGGTTCGTTTTTCAATGGCTAATTCCATCAAAACAGACTTTCGTCAGCTAGCCAAGGAAGCGGATATATTTTTCTCAGCTGGGAAGAAGTGTTTTACAGCCACCATGGATGAGTTTGGGTTCCAACCACTCTCCATCTCCGCTACTGCTGTGGCCCGACGGGTGAGGCCGTCGGGGTTGTGCTTTTACCATATGAAATTCGGGGACAAAGCTAAGAAGTGCCTGCCACCATGCAACTTCAGTGTGTCGGGAAACGCACAGGCCGCCACTCATTAGCAGCTGTGGGTGCCGGCCATTCTGCAGGCTTGCTGTACGTCACTGACTCCCTCTCCGGCCGCCGTTTTCTGTGTGACACAGGTGCCCAGGTGAGCGTGCTGCCTGTATCGGCAATAGACATTAAAACAGCGAAACGAGGACCCTCCCTTGAGGCTGCCAATGGCAGTGCTATCGCTACCTTCGGCAAGCGCACTGTGAGTTTGTGTTTTGCTGACCAGCGTTTTACCTGGAGTTTTGTGTTGGCCAAAGTGTCTACTCCCCTCTTAGGCGCTGACTTTCTCTGCGCTAACAGCCTCCTGGTGGACGTGGGGAACCGCCGACTCGTCAACGCTGAGACATTCGGCTCCTTGTCATGTGAGCGCAGTGACGCAGCCACAATGAAGCTGTCCAGTACTGTCTCACCGGCTGACGATTTCTCTCCTCTTCTATTGGAGTTCTCAGACATCACAACACCTACCTTCTCGGCTGCTACCACCAAACACGGCGTCATGCATTACATCTCCACGGAAGGCCCACCAGTGCATGCCAGGGCCCGTCGCCTCGACCCACACAAGCTCACTATCGCGAAAGAGGAGTTTGCAGCCATGGAGGCACGTGGCATCATTCGCCGTTCTGACAGTCCTTGGGCCTCGCCTCTCCATCTCGTTCCCAAGTCCAACGGAGGCTGGCGTCCGTGCGGCGACTACCGGCGTCTAAATGATGTCACCACACCTGACCGTTACCCCGTTCCACACATTCAAGACTTTTCAGCCCATCTAGCGGGCGCGTCTATTTTTTCTAAAGTGGATTTGGTACGGGGATACCACCAGGTGCCAGTTAGCCCTCAGGACGTCCCCAAGACAGCGGTTATAACACCATTCAGACTTTTTGAGTTTTTGAGGATGCCGTTTGGCCTCAAGAATGCTGCCCAGACCTTTCAGAGGTTGATGGACGCCATGCTGGGCAACCTCCCTTTTGTGTTTGTCTACCTAGACGATATCCTGGTAGCTAGCACGTCCAAGGCAGAGCACCTATCCCACCTCCGTCTCCTCTTCAGTCGCCTCCGGGAACATGGATTAATCATCAACCCAGCAAAGTGCCAGTTTGGACTGCCTGCCATGGATTTCCTCGGCCACCACATCACTACTGCTGGGGCGGTCCCGCTGCCATCAAAGGTGGACGCTGTGCTGCAGCTCCCACGCCCTACCAGCATTAGAGCTTTACAGGAGTTCCTGGGGATGGTGAATTTCTACCATCGATTCATCCCCCAGGCTGCCCACCTAATGCGACCCCTGTATGGGGCTCTCAAGGACAAGACCCCTAAGCACATCATCGCATGGTCCGACGAAATGTCAAAGGCATTCTCAGACACCAAGGAAGCCCTCGCGAGCGCGACCATGCTGACTCACCCCGTGCCTGAAGCTTCCGTGGCCTTGACAACTGATGCCTCAGATTATGCAGTTGGAGGCGTTTACGAACAGCTGGTCAAGGGGGTTTGGCAACCCCTGGCATTTTTCAGCCGACAACTCCGCTCCAGTGAGCAAAAATACAGCGCCTTTGACCGAGAGCTCCTCGCTCTGTACTTGGCAGTCAGGCACTTCCGTTTCTTGCTGGAGGCTCGTCCATTCACAGTTTTTGTGGACCACAAACCCTTGATTTTTGCCATGGCTAAGGTGTCGGAGCCGTGGTCTGCCAGGCAGCAGCGTCATCTGGCTTATATCTCCGAGTTCACTACAGACATTCGGCATGTGGCGGGGAAGGACAACCCCGTAGCTGACTGCCTCTCTCGTGCCACTATCGGGGCTGTCCACCTCGGCATCGACTACGCCCATATGGCTGCGGATCAGGTTTCGGACCCAGACATCCAGGCATGCAGGACTAAAGTTTCTGGCCTCCAGTTGGCGGACATCCCCTTCAGTGACGACGGCACAACGCTGCTTTGTGACGTGTCCATGGAGCAGCCGCGCCCCGTGGTTCCACATGCATGGAGACGGCAAGTTTTCGAGGCCATACATGGCCTCTCACACCCAGGCAGGAAACCTTCGCAGCGCCTGATTGCGGCGAAATTTGTCTGGCCCAGGATGAAGGTTGACATTGGTTGGTGGGTCAGGACCTGCGTGCCATGCCAACGTGCGAAGGTCCATCGTCATGTTAAGGCCCCGCTGGAGCGGTTCACGGTCCCGGAAAGACGCTTCGACCACGTCAACATTGATCTGGTGGGTCCCCTTCCCGCCTCCAGGGGGTACACTCACCTTCTGACGATGGTGGACAGGACCACCCGTTGGCCAGAGGCCGTCCCACTGACGGAGACTACCACAGCTGAGGTGGCCCGCGCATTCATCGGCACCTGGGTCTCCCGGTTTGGGGTCCCCTCAGACCTTTCCTCTGATCGGGGGGCCCAGTTCACTTCTGGCTTATGGACTTCCATTACTCAGCAGCTGGGTGTCTCCCTCCACCGCACTACGGCTTACCACCCACAGGCCAATGGCCTGTGTGAACGTTTTCACCGGTCCATGAAGGCTGCCCTTAAAGCCGATCTCCGGGGCGACGGCTGGGTCGACAGGCTTCCTTGGGTGATGCTGGGACTCCGTACTGCACCTAAGGAGGACCTCCTTTCGTCCTCTGCTGAGCTGGTGTACGGCCAACCCCTCCGGGTTCCGGGGGATTTCCTCCCCTGTGCTACGGTCCCCTGGTCAGCACCAGAACAGCGAAGTGCGCTGCTGGACAAGGCCAAGTCCTTCCGGCCGATCCCTACCTCATGCCACGGCGTTCCTAAGGTACGTGTCCCGCCTGATCTGAAGGCAGCGGGGTATGTCTTTATCCGCCAAGACGCCCATCGAGCCCCTCTGCAACCGCCCTATGATGGTCCCTACCGGGTCGTGGAGACAGGCGACAAATCCTTTATTATCGACATGGGGGGTAGTAAGGAACGCATCTCGGTGGATCGCCTTAAGCCAGCTCATCTGGACTTGGACCGTCCCATCGAGGTGGCCCACCCGCCCCGCCGCGGTCGCCCCCCTGTTAAAACAGTCCCGACCCTAGCTCCTGCAGACCCCCTGCCCTGCCGTCCGAGGCCGGCCAAACGTCCGCCTGTTGTTTTTCCCCTGCCTCGGTCTCCTGTGCCTGCTCAAGGGCGCCAGAGTCGCTTTGGGCGAGTTATCAGAGTCCCTGACCGTTTTTTGGGGCCGGTTCTTGTGAATTCTGGGGGGACGTGTGTAGTGACCGCTCGTTGGCGAGCAGAGTATTCGTAATTCACGGCGTTCCAGCCTTGTACAAAGCACTGTTGATATGTTTGTGTTTACTCAATCACCCAGGCTGCTTAGCGGGTGATATGACGGGATATAAGTGGGACAAAGATGAATGAATGTTGTTGTTGTCAGTACGCATGCAGAGAGTGAGAATAAAGCACATGATTGTTTTTCTACCGGCAAACCGACTACATCGTCCTGTTATTGCCGTCACTCCTACAATACTACCTTTCAATTTGTAGTTAATTTATACTGCATTTTTAATCTATACTGTTAATCTACATAATACATAGTTAATCTATACTGCATACTGCAGATGTTAGCCAGAGTGGCTTCAACCCTGGTGTTTTTTAGTGTTTTTAAGTACATTTGTATGTACATTTTTATTTTAGTACTTATAGGGAACGGTTGTGTAAATAGTACCTACAGCAGACTAGACTTACTAGAAGTTGGTGCGCAAAACGAGAGGACTGTAACAACGGAATTCTTGAAACAACAAAGGATTCCACTCGACATTGCTCGGTCGCCGGGAGAACAATACTACGCTCTCCCAACACTCAAGCGCAAACGACGGTGGCGAGACCGTAAGCAACGCCGAGGACGAAGGGGGGGCCTGCTAGCCAGGCTGAGGAGAAGCCAGAATAAACCTGCTTTGCCGAGTATTTTCCTATCCAACGTCAGGTCTCTGGCAAACAAGATGGACGAATTGAGACTGCATGTCGTTACCAATAACATCGTGGGAGATAGCTGTGTGATTATTCTCACGGAAACCTGGCTAAATTACACTATCCTGGACTCCGCGGTAGCCCTAGAAGGAAGGACCCTACACCGGGCAGACCGGACTTAGCTTAGTGGGAAGACCCGCGGAGGCGGGCTCATTATATCTACGAAGGACAGCTGGTGCTTAAACACGAAAACTGTAAGTAGCCACTGCTCCCCAGACCTGGAATACTTGACTGTTAAATGCCGACCCACTTACCTCCCGAGGGAATTCAACGCAGTGTACATTACATGTGTTTACATTGCACCAAACGCGGATGGTAGCTTAGCATTGGCGCGGCTATATGACGTCATCAGTGGTGAACAGAGCGCGGACCCACAGGCAGTCCATATTATCGCCGGAGACTTTAATCATGCTGACCTGAAGGTAGTACTACCCAAGTTCTATCAGCATGTTAAATGTGCAACAAGAGGAGAAAAAACACTGGATAAGGTATACACCAACATCAAGCGTGCTTACAAGGCTAGACCGCTAGCTCATCTAGGCATGTCTGACCATGTGTCAATCCTCCTGATCCCAGCCTACACTACCATGAGGAAAAAGTGCTCCCATCACCACTAAGACTGTCAGAACCTGGCCAGAAGGGTCCGCTCCACTGCAGATCTGCCTAAATGACACCTCATGGCAGGAATATGAGCATGAGGACCTGGAACAGTTCACGTCGTCGGTTCTGAACCACATAGTGAACTGCACCAACTCAGTCACCGTGGACAAACGGGTCCGGGTCTACTTTCAACCCGTTCACACGCTCACACGCCGCGTGTGTCTTACGCCCAATGCGTGAGACCCCTGATCTTAACGACAGCAAAAGTGATGGATGTCAGAAATACATTACCTGGAGATTCAATAAGGTACTGTTATATGACAGGATATGGGTTAGGGTTATATGACACCTGTAGCGAGATCATTTATTGAATAGAACAATCAAACGTTCAAAAATAATCCATAAGCGATCAAAACCCGAAAAATAACAAACAATGCGTAGATTATAGAATATGCGTATAATGCGGTCAACAAAAATACATCGCTCCCCTCTCTCTCCACTACCGCCATGCAAGATGCGCAGGTGCTTAAATTACCTTGCAATATCACCCCCCATAACCATATGACTTCGCAATACGGTGATCAAGGCAATAAACAAACAATCAAAGTAAACTCACAATAAACCCATTAGCCTGTTATACTAAATACCCCCCTACAACACCTCAGGCAGACTGAAAGGACACACATTGCCTATGTCATTACTTTTCTCCATATAACGACGTCGGATGGGAGTTAGAATCGGTGCTCTATTATTCTACCTAGCCCAGAGTCCCCGGATGAGTGCCTCTAAAACTGAATTGTATTTTGAGAAAAACTGAATTGTATTTTGAGAAAAACCGAATTGTATTTTGAGAAAAACCGAATTGTATTTTGAGAAAAACCGAATTGTATTTTGAGAAACTGAATTTGAAAACTGAATTAAAATAATGAAAACTGAATTGAATACAATTCAATCTGTCAAATACAATTCAGTTTGTGCTCAGATTCAATTCAATCTGTCAAATACAATTCAATCTGTCAAATACAATTCAGATCTGTGAAATACAAATCAGGTTGTGCTCATATTCAATTCAGATCTGTCAAATACAATTCAATTTCTGCTGGCACTAAAATAGCTCCATACCCGTCTCCGTCGACGGACCGCGGTCCACTCGTCGCTCATGGTAAGTGTTCAATGGATGCTAGCCAAACTAAAAGAAGGTAAGAAGATAAAAGATAAAAGAAGAAATATAGGCCTAAATTCAAGGCCTGCTGACTATGATTCCTGTTATTCCTGTCATATCTATTTGTTTTTGTTTTTAAAAAAACATTTTTTTGCCTTGAAGCAGGGGTGGAAAGAAGGTCCCTCTCATACAAAGGACTCTAAAGGTACACCAAATTCACATTGTGACTTGAAGAAACACACAAAGGTGCTTTTAAAGTGCAAAACTCACTCCACACTCACACTGTGATTTGAAGAAACACACAAGGTGCTTTTAAAGTGAAAAACTCACTCCACACTAACACACACCACACACTCCATGTGTAAGGGAGTCTCAAAAGTTGGAGAGACCTAATTTCCCCTCCCCCAACCATGTGCAAAAGGCAATTTGTTTGTACACATTTGTTTGTGCAAACTACTGGCAGAAATAAATAATTTAAAAAGTATATATGGGTTACCTGTCCCAACCTATCAAGAATGTTTTAAAAGTCAAGCAAGACTGATATCATAAAACAAAAAAGGCTAAAAGAAAGAAAGAGCTCCAACGTTTACGGCACACTGTGCCTTCATCAGGGAGAATTGAAGAATGAACCAGGAAGAGGAAGTTTAAATAGAAAAAGGAAGGGGAGGAGTTCAAAAAAAAGGGGGGGGGGGAAAGTCCACACCTGAAAACTGAGGCCCTGTCCACACCAATACGTTTTTTTGATAAACGTTTTTCGTATATAAATATGACCGTCCACACCAGCATGTTTATAAACAATGTCTGTATCCACATGCATACGCATGAACGCAATATAAACGCTGTCATTGAGCATTCCACACCAGGGCCCTATTCCACAAAGCTCGATAAAGTTCTAAGCCTCGATAAAGTTCTAAGCCTCGGAAATGTTAGCTTGCGTTCGGTGCCATCAATGTGGCTCAAATAATTCGCTGCTTGGTTGAGCTCCTTCTGAGTCAGATATAATTAGCCTGGTCCCGACCAGGCTAAAACACAGGCTATAGTCATCCGTGCGTCAAAAAAGGCTCACAGGCGGAAACTAAACCCTGAACGAAAGTTCCTCATGTGTCTTTTAGGAAATATTAGTTCCCACTTCACATGAGATAGATAGATTAGATAGTTTGATTAGATAGTTTGACTGTGTGATAGATAGATAATTTGATATTTTGAAAGTGTGATCGATCGATAGATAGTTTGATTGTGTGATAGATAACTTGATATTTTGAAAGTGTGATAGATAGATCGATAAAGAAAAGAGTGTAAGAAGTAATTGTCTCAACTTGCATTACCGTTATCACAGCGGTCTAGCTGGTGTAGTGGTTAAGGCTGCGGACTGCTCCAGGCGACGAAGGAGGTGTGCGGGCTCGTCGTGGGCTGTCGCTATATCGGATTAAATAAATACGAAGTCACGATGAGCCATCCGAAGGGGAAAGAGAGGCTGCTCGACGGCTTTAAAATCAAGGAGACGAGGGTCATGGCGAGGGAGTTGTGCGGGGACGAGATGGTGGTCTCCTTCATCGGGCTGCCGGTATACACCAAGGACGGGGACATTCTCCGGAAATTAACGGACTGGGGGGTGCACGCGGTCTCCCCGATAAAGAGGAGGATGTGGCCGGGGACCAGCATATGCGAAGGTACACGGTTTGTAAAAGTGAAATTTAATGATGTTGTAAAATCACTGCCGTACTCGACCAAGTTCGAGACGGACAATGGGTCTGATTTCTTTCGGGTGATTCATGACAGACAGGTGAAGGTGTGTAGGATGTGTCTGCAGCCAGGGCACATCCTACGGGAATGTCCCGAGTTCAAGTGCAGAAGGTGTGGGCTCAGCGGGCATTATGCGAGGGAATGCGCGACTTTTGAAAACAAGTGCAGGGGGTGTGGGGACCTGGAATCCCAATGTAAGTGTAGGGAGGAGGAGGAAGTAGTGATGAGTCCATCCACTGTTTTTAGACAGAGGGAGGAAGAAGGGAAGGGGGGAAAGGGGGAAGAGGAAGAGAAGGGAGAGGAAGAGAAGGGAGAGGGAGAGAAGGGAGAGGGAGAAGAGGAAGAGAAGAGCGAGGGAGAAGAGGAAGAGAAGAGCGAGGGAGAGGAGGAAGAGGGGATGGAGGAGGGAGTATCGTTGACAGCTCAGACTGTGTCAGAGACTCAGAGTACGAGGTGGTCGGGACTGACAGGAGAGAGTGGGATGGGGGGGGGCATGGGGTCGAGCCTCGACAGCTTTATGGGGGTAACCCAGGCATCGGAGTTGCAAGGGAGCGCACAGACGACCGGGGGGAGAGGTTCCCAACAAGAGCCTTTGCCCCCGAGAGTCGTGCGCCCGAAAGAAGCACAAGAGGCAGGCAACAAACCAAAGGAGGGAACCCCCATGAACTTACGGATACGAGGGGCCGTATCCGTAAGCCCCCCCCCGAAAGCATCTGAAAAGATGTTAACAAACAGTGACGATGAGTGCGGGGAGCAAGACGAGTCTGAGCTGTTGACGATAGTGGGAGGGAGGAAGAGGGCGCTTTTAGAGGGGAAACTAATGCGGGGTACACACATAAGGAGTTTTTGGCCGGTTTTGGCACGATTTTCGGATGTCTGAAAACTACAGAAAACGCCCGGTTATGAGATGGATCTTAACATTTTCCTATAACAAAATCCTGGGGTGTGAGGTGTGTTAAGAGTCAATTTTCTTCAATTGTCAATCAACTCTCCCGACAACCTGCTCCGGAAAATGGGCGTGGCCGGCAATCGTAAATGTGAAATGCGTTCAATACTTCCGACCAGAAACCATAGGGTTGCCAGATTGTTTGGTGAAATTAGCGGTTTTAGACTGTGGAAAATGTCATTCCCATCTGGCAACCCAGATGCACCAATCAGAGAGCGCCCCCACCCCTCCTCCCCCCGCTTCTTCCTTTTTTCTTTTTTGTGTGTAGTATTCTACTTAAAACGGATCCCGCAAACTCAGTGTTATTAATTCATCTTTAAAGGGAGTAAAGGATTGAACAGAATCAGCATAGGTTTTATTTCAATAAAAGCATTTTTAAAGTAATTTTAAGGAGCACCATATTCACAGTGATGGAACCCTGCTCGCCAATCAAGAAGCGTGGGGAACGAGACTAGAGAGTTTGGAGTCTGTCGTAACGAACATCTTTATGTCAGTGGGGTGCTGAAATGGGGAAATTGGCGCACACCACACACAACACGATCAAGGCTGTTCAAATCCAAGATTTTGTTTCTTCATGTGTGGGGTCTGTCTCAGATAAGATTTCTGTTAAGATTTTGAAATTCCTTATGTGTGTTAAAGCTCAAATCAAAGCAGCAGAACGCGGAGGGAAAGAAGAAATGAAATAAAAAATGGCAGTAAACATATTTATCCTCCTACACTTGTTTTCAATGGTCACGCTTTCCTCCATAAACATCAATGGGCTCAACAATATGGAGAAGCTGGAGGAGGTGCTGGTGACTTTCACGTCTGATGTTCTGGTACTGCAGGAGACAAAGTGGACAGACACAAAAATGACAGAAATCAAGGGGAAATGGAGGGGAATGCTGTTTACAAATAATGGGACAAATAAATCATGTGGGGTAGCGATATTAATTAAAGAGAATAGGGTAGAGAATGTAAGAGAGGTTTTGAATGATGGGAAGGGTAGGGTAATAGGGATAGAATTTAATATAAATAATGTTATGTTTAGATTAATTAATGTGTATGCACCAAATAGAGAGGTTGAAAAGAGGGATTCTTTTGTAGAACTGGGCTTGCACTGCACAGGGAATTGTATTTTGGTGGGTGACTTTAATGTATTTTGCACTAAGATGGATGTTTATAGAGTAGATAGTTTTAAGACAGATTCAGCTAGGAGAGGGTTATTAGAAATGATAGAGCAGAGAAATTTAATAGATGTATGGAGAGTTAGGAACACAAGTAAGAGAGAGTTTTCGAGAAGACAGGTAGTTAGTGGGGTTTTGAAGCAGAGTAGAATAGATTTATGTTTAGTGTCACAGGGGATAGAAAAGGAAATAGGGGATATACAACACAAATTCACGGGGTACAGCGATCACGCAGCAATCACTTTTCACTTAGGGGGTAGGCACACAGGGAAAGGGGGGGGTGTGTGGTGTTTGAACACGAGGGTATTAGGGGAGAGTGATTATAGGGATATGGTGAATGAGCATATTAGTGAGCGAATGAAGTGTGGAATGTATGAAGAGAATGTGTGTGAATGGTGGGAGTGTGTTAAGAGACAGGTAAAACAATTAAGCATTAGTTATTGTAGAAAACGAGGTCAGGATAGAAAGAGAAAAGAAAGTGTATTGAGAGGGAGGATGGATGAGGAACTAAAAGAAATAGACAGGGACCCAGATAGAAGCGTAGGGAAATACATGGAGATTAGGGGGGAATTAGAAGCGTATGAAAAGGAGAAGTGTAGAGGGGCTATAGTTAGGAGTAGGGCACAGTATACAGTAGAAGGGGAGAAATGCACAGCGTTCTTTTTAGGGTTAGAGAAGCAGAAGCAGGGGAAAACATACATAGAAGAGATAGAGAATGAGAAAGGGGAGATAGTGAAGGACTATGTAGGGGTTTTGGAGACAGTGCAGGAGTATTATGAGAATTTATTCAAAAAAGGTAGTGTAGAGTCTAGACAGTGTAGGAGAAGTTTTAGGGACAGTTGAGCATAGGTTAGCAGATAGTGACAGGGAAGGGTGTGATAGGGATTTATCAGAGGGGGAGGTCACCTTAGCCATTCAGAGCTCAAATAATGGCAAAAGCCCGGGCTCTGATGGCTTACCAGGTGAATTCTACAAGCGTTTTAGTGCAGTGCTTAGTAAGATTTTGTTGAGGGTTTATAAGGAAATGGAAAGGGTAGAGAAGGTTAGTGAGTCGATGGCAACAGGGTTAATTACTTTATTATACAAGAAGGGTAGTAAGTTACAGTTAGGGAATTACAGAGGGATTAGTTTATTGAATACAGATTACAAAGTGTTAGCGAAGATTTTAGCCAATAGGATTAAAGGACAGATCAAAGGTAGCAGAAAATAAATACAAAACTTACAGAAATAAATTAACTAGTATAATGAGATACAATAAAAATGAATATTATAATAAACTATTGGAACAACACAGAAGTAATACACAAGGTACATGGAAAGTGCTAAACAGCATAATTAAAAAGGGTACAAAAAAATCGGACTATCCAAATTACTTTAATAAAGATAAACTAAACATAACTAAACCAAAAGAGATTGTCGATGAGTTTAATGATTACTTTGTCAATGTTGGCTATAACTTAGCAAATGAAATTGTGGACCCGATAACGAAGGACGGTGTAGACGAAGATATTATTGATATAAACACCAACACCATATTTCTGAAGAAAAGTGAAGAGAAGGAACTGATTGATGTGGTAACCAAATTTAAGAATACAAAATCCACAGATTGTAATGACATAGATATGAGACTAGTAAAACATATTATAGAATATATTGCAAAGCCACTGACTCATATCTGTAACCAATCATTTCAAACCGGCATATTTCCCAACCAAATGAAAATAGCAAAGGTCATTCCTATCTACAAAAATGGAAACAAGCACAGTTTTTCCAACTATAGACCAATTTCTCTCCTTCCTCAGTTCTCAAAAATATTAGAAAAACTTTTTGTAGTAAAACTGGACGATTTTATAGAAAAACAAAACCTACTGAGTGACCATCAATTTGGATTTAGAGCAAATCGATCCACTACAATGGCAGTGATGGAATTGATTGAAACAATATCCACAAAAATTGAAAGTAAAGATTATACTGTAGGGATATTCATAGATCTAAAGAAAGCATTTGATACTATTGATCATAGATTATTAATAAGAAAACTTGATAGATATGGAATTAGAGGGATAGCAAATTTATGGATTAGAAACTATCTTGATAATAGACACCAGTATGTACAAATAAACAACGATAAATCTGAACTGCTAAGGGTCACATGTGGGGTCCCACAAGGTTCAGTGCTGGGTCCAAAGCTGTTCATTTTATACATCAATGATATTTGCAATGTGTCCAAGTTGTTAAATTTTGTTTTGTTTGCAGATGATACAAATTTATTTTGTTCTGGCAAAGATTTGGAGCAGCTTCTGGATACAGTGGAAATGGAACTACAAACTATAAAACGATGGTTTGACACAAACAAGTTGTCATTGAACTTAGAAAAAACTAAACTTATGATATTTGGAAATCGAAAAAGTAATAGTCAAGTACAAATCAAGATAGATAATGTTGAAATTGAAAGAGTTTATGAAAACAAATTGTTGGGAGTTGTTATAGACCACAAACTATGTTGGAAAACACACATAAACTACTTAAAGACTAAAATATCAAAGTCTATTGCAATACTGCATAAAACGAAAGACATACTTAATCCAAATTCATTACACATATTGTACCGTTCACTAATAGTTCCATACATAACCTACTGTGTGGAAGTGTGGGGAAACACATACAAAACAATCACAAATCCAATTTATTTACTACAGAAAAGAGCTATACGAATTATAAACAGAGCTGCCTATCAAGAACCAACTAACAAATTATTCATAAACACCTATGATCTCAAATTTAAAGAATTGGTGGACTTCAAAATGGCACAAGTAATGTATAAAGTAAAAAATAAGATGCTTCCAGACTGTATCCAGAGACTATTTCAAGTTAGACAGAGTAATTATGAACTCAGAGGAATATGTATGTTTATGAAAACAAAGATTAGAACAAATGCAAAACAAAGATGTATAACAGTTAAAGGAGTTAATTTATGGAATACTTTTGAAAAGGAAATGAAAATGTGTAGTACATTAAAAGGATTTAAGAAATTATTTAAAAATAAGATGATTAACAAGTATAAAACAGAGGTTTAAATATATTTTTTTTTTTTTTTTTTTTTTTTTACTTTTTGTTGACATGCATAAGTGACATCATTTTGTTTATAAAAGTTTCAATGTTTTGATTATGCATTCATTGGGGGACATGCATACATGTAACAAGGGTAGGCGCAATAAGCCACGGCTTCAGCCTACACCTTTTTGGTCCTGATGTTATAAATTGTGACTATGTACATTTTCTTATATCTGTATTGTGAATTGTATAGGGGACCAAAATAAACATTCTCAATCAATCAATCAATATTATTAGAAATGATGCGCACAAGAGGAATGGTGGATATATGGAGGGAGGGGCACCCTGATGCACAGGTTTTTTCAAGGAGACAAATGGTGATGGGGGTTTTGAGACAATCAAGGATCGATTTGTGCTTAGTGAAGAGGGAGGTGAGGCACCTGGTTGGAAGGGTTGAGTATCGGTTTATGGCCTTTAGTGACCACGATGCTCAGTCTGTCCAGCTAGGTGCGGGGAACGTAGGTGGAAGAGGAGGGACATGGTGCTTTAATGCAAGTTTACTTAAAGATATACGGTTTGGGGTGATAGTAAGAGAGTGTGTGAGTGTTGCTATGGAAGACCAGATGTATGAGAGTGATGTGTGTGTGTGGTGGGAAGGGATGAAGGATAAATTAAAAGCTGTAATAATAGCATTCGCAAAACGGAGAGGGAAAGAGAGGGTGAGGGAGGAAAGAGATTTGCAGAAAAGGTTAGCAATAGAACAGGAGAGAGTTGATAATATTCCAGGGCATGATTTAACAGAGTATTTGAGAGTGCGGGAAGATTTGAGGGAGCTAGAGAAGAGAAAGTGTGAAGGTGCTTTAGTAAGGAGTAGGGCAAGGTATGTGGTTGAGGGAGAAAGGAGTACAGCATTCTTTTGAGGTTTAGAGAAGAGACAGAAAGAGAAAGGGAAAATTAAGGAATTAGAGAATGATGAAGGTGAAATAATAACAGACTTAGTGGGTAGTACAGACCTAGTACAGACCTATATACATCTGGGGGTGTGAATGAGGAATGTATGAATAAAGTATTAGAAGCAGTGGAAGCTAGGGTGACAGAAGAAGAAGGGAAAATGTGTGATGCAGATCTAAGGGTGGAGGAGGTTAAGACAGCCATCATGGGGTTAAACCCAAATAAGAGTCCGGGTTCGGATGGGTTGACGGCTGAATTTTATAAAGCATTTGTTGATATCCTGGCCCCTATATTGTGCAGAGTGTATACGTGTATGGGGAATAAAAGGGTGGTTCCGGACTCTATGGGCTTGGGGGTGCTCACTTTATTGTATAAGTGTAAAGGGGACAGGAACAAATTACAGAATTCTAGAGCATTATCATTACTTAATTGTGATTATAAAACCATAGCAAAAGTATTAGCCAATAGATTGAATAAAGTAATGAAAAACATGATTGCACCTACCCAGGCCTATGGAGTCCCAGGGAGGGATGTGGCAGAAAATATGTGCACATTAAGGGATGTTGTGAAGGACATGAGGGAGGAAGGGGGTTTATTGTTATCTTTGGATTTAAGGCTTTTGACAGGGTGGAACATGTTTTTTTATTGAAAACAATGGAACATTTTGGGATTGGGACTGTTATGAGGGATTGGATTGAATTATTATATAAGAATGCAAGAAGTAAAGTAAAGATAGATGGATTATTGACTGACTCCTTCCCTTTGGGGAGATCAATAAGACAAGGGTGTCCACTGTCAGCATTGCTATATAGCATATCTGTGGAGCCATTGGCAGCTTATATTAAGCAGGAGAAAGAAATTAAGGGAATAAATATGCCGGGGGGAGGAGTTAGCATAATCCATCAATATGCAGATGACACGACATGTACTGTCAGGGATGTAAATAGTGTGAACAAAATAATGGGGTGTGTAAACATATATGGAAAGGCTTCTGGTGCAAAAGTGAATGTTGACAAGTCTGAAATGTTGTGTATAGGGGGAGTGAATACAGACAATTGTGTTTTTGATTTGAAAATTGTAAAGGGGATGATAAAAGTGTTGGGGATACATCTTGGAGAGGATGACAGGGAGGCTGTTGATTACACATGGACAGGGGTTTTGAATAAAATAAGAACAACATTGAATTATTGGAAGCAAAGGAACATGAAACTGAAGGGAAAAGTTGTAATTGTTAATGCACTGTTAATGTCAAAATATGTTTATGTATTAGGAGTATTGAATGTACCAGAGTGGGTTCTAAAAGAAACCAGGATGTTAGTGTCAGATTTTTTGTGGAGAGGAAAGGGGGTTAAAATAGCGTATGATGTATTAGTAGCAGATTATGATAAAGGAGGGTTGAAACTGGTAGATTTGGAAGTAAAGATGAGGGCAATGAGAGTCAGAACAGTCAAAAGGTTTTTGTATGGGGAGGAAGGACATGGATGGAAAGGATACTTTAGGGAATGGGTACATAGATGTGGGGGGTGTGGGGATTATGGGTTGTTGATGTGCTTTAAAGCACGGATGTATGATAGGGTGCCGGAATTCTATAAAGAGGTGTTTAAAGCCTGGGGTAGTTTTTTGCCTCAGGTAGGATATGAGTGTGAGAAGAGAGGGGAGATACTAAATGTTCCAGTTTTATTGAACCCTGTAATAAGAAGAGAGGGGAAAATGTTAGAATCTAGGAGTTTCTGGAGGGCAGGACTGATTAGAGTAAGGGATTTTAGGTATGAGGTAGTGCCAGGGTTCCTATCAGAGCAGGCAATTATAGAAGTTGTTAGGGAAACAGATGAGGAGATGAGAAGGGGAGAAATAGTGAGCATGTATAATAAAATAAAGCAGAGTATACCAGGGGAGTGGGTGAGTAGGTTAGATAGGGAGTTAAAAGGGAAGGAGCAAACAGAGTTACCTAAGTTAAGACTAGGGAAAGGGGAAACAGTGCGGGACTTCTCAGCTGTTAAGGTGAAGGAGTGCTACTGGGCACTGTTGGAGAGCAGAGTGAAGGAGCCTGCGGCAGAGAAGGTGTGGAGGCAGGTGTTCCCAGGATTGGAGGTGAAGAACATATGGAGGAATTTATTTTTAAAATATAATAGTTTAGAATGTACTCATTTTGATTTTATGCTTAGGCATAACAGGGTTTATACTAAGGTGGTGTTGCATCAGGTAGACAGAACAGTTTCGAGGGAGTGTGATGTGTGTGGGATACAGGATGAGAACTTAATGCACATGCTTTTTGAATGTAGAGAAATGAAGGGATTCGAAGAAAGGTTGAAAGGACTAGTGAAGAAGCATTGGGGGGTGGAGGTGGTGGGGATGCAGGAGTGGAGGAGGATGGTGGTTTTTGGGGTGGAGGGAAAGAGAAGGGGAGTGAATATATGGTGTTTAAATTATGTATTATCACAGGCTAGGTATGCAATTTATTTGAGGAGGAATTTAGCAAGATTTGAGGGAAAGTGGATAACGGTGTGGAAAGTCTTTGAGGGATTGGTCAGGAAGAATGTGGGACTGATGCACAAGACAGGGCAAAAAGATTTTGAGAAGTTGTTTATTAGGGATTGTGGGTTTATAAGAGTGGTGGTGGATGGAGGGTTGGAGTTTGATTTAGATTTTTGAAGATGTTTTTTGTGTTGCATTCATTTGTTATTGATTTATGATAAAGGGTTATCTTGGTTATGAAGGACTGACGGAATAATAGATGGATGCATCTCATACCAAAATGGTATGGGTGTGTTTTGTTTTTATCTATTGGTTTTTAATTTATTTTATTTGGATTAGAATACAATGAAGGCTATAAAATGAACATGTATGAATATGTATAGCTATGATTGTATTTAAAAGAATATTTTTATAATAAAAAAAAAAAATAAAAAAAAAAAAAAAAAAGGCTGCGGACTCGAGTTCCAAAGGTTGCGAGTTCGAGACTTGACTAAGTCAATCATTATTTTAATTTTTTTACATTTAACCGAAGATTTCATGCAAAGGTTTCAAACACCATTGTAATCGTGTCAGTTCTTGTAAATTAGCCTGCACCATAATTTTATAGCCTACATACTTTTTTAGATGAGATTTTAGATTAGATTCAGACAACGAAATGCAGTAAAAAGTGCGCCTGAAGAGGGATTTGAACCACAGATATAAAATGACGAATAAATCCTATGGCAGCGGTCGATACCACTAGGCCATTGTGGCGATATGACGGTTTGTAGCCTGCTGCTGATATCACCACAGTAGTAAATATTCATTTATTAAAATATGAACATATAACAATAACTGGGGCTAGTATGACCTACGCATTTAATCGGTCAGCAATTTCTTGCCAAACCATTTCCCTCGCCTTGTTAATTGCGGCAGTATTGCACTATTTTACATCTTATTTTTCCGTCTTCATAAAAATCAATAATTCGGAATGCTGCGCAAATGTAGTACCCCTGCAGAGTGGAGTATCTTCATACATATGACTGGCAGCCCCAGCAAAGTCATCGGTGTGTGAAGATCTTAAGGCACACTGGATTGCCGCCATTGTGCCGTTTTCAGTGCCACAGTCCGTGCGAAGCCGCATTGGTATGACCCCACATTCTGAGACATAATGCAGGTAGTATTGAGCAATGACCCCAGGGTCATTGTTGCTTGCTCCACACACCAACCACAGCACTTTGCGGGAGTAGCCATCTATACAGCCACTAATGGCCAAACCGTATGGTTTTAATTTATCATAGCCATCCACATGCCAGACATGGTTTGGTCCATAGGAGCTGTAAACTCTCCTTACAAATCTTCGTCTTGCACGAAGTTGAACTCCTGACGGATCAAGCTCTCTCATCAAAGCCATGACTTTATCCCTACTCACTGTCAGAGAGTACTTCTGACGCAATGTCTGCCACATCGAACGGTAACCATAATGCTGGCCTGGTCCCTTCAGCTCTTCTTGTATGGCAGAACATACAGTAGCAACAGGAGAGTAATTTGTTTGCCTGCACAAAGAGAAACTTCTCAATTTGCTCTTCAGAGAGCGAAGGCTCATTTTAACATTGTGAGTCGTTGCCAGGAAATCCAAAATGTCATCGTAGCTGTAGCCATCATGGAAGTACTTTCGAATCAGATCCTCTTCTGTGGGGCTGTCTGATGCTGAGCCTGATAAACAAAAAGAAAGAAAAATATAATAAAGACAACATTTTCTGCTAGGACAAGCTGCAGCACATCATCTGATCTGCCTTCTCTTCAGGACTTAACTTATACGCCTTGAGTACCAGGTGAAGTGCAGGAAAGATTATGGCAGACCCCTCTGATCCTGAACACCATTTGTTTGAACCCCTTCCCTGCTAGTAAGAGGTTGAGGTCTATCAAGACCAAAAGTTCAGGCCATAAGACCTGTTTCTACCCCATGGCAGTGGGACTCAAAAACACTCCCTATACCCAACTGTTTAATCATATGCATCGAGAAATTGTATACAATTATTATATAACTTACATTTCTAATAAATTAGTCTACAATCTAATCATGACCTCAATCTTACATTCAGGAAAGTAGGCTTCCATACTGAAAACTATTGCATTAGTATTCCCAAAGGTGTGTTGTACCCCATATTCTGCAAACAAACTCAAATACAATCATCATGTCTACTCACTGTTGCCTTCAGGTGCTGCCAAAAACTGTACATTTTTGCCACATGAGCCACAGAAGACTTGAACAGTCCCCAGATCTTGGCCACAGAAAGGACAAAACATGGCAGCCTGGAAGACAGGCATTGATATGGTTTATTATTTAATATTAACACAATTATAGTATTAACATTAATACTAACACAATTATAGTATGGAACCCCAGCCAGGCTGATAACCCTCCGTCGCGGGAGGGGAGAGTGCCTCAGTCGGCTCACATACAGCAGGTTGTTGTTGTTGACTAGCTCACATACAGCAGGTTGTTGTTGTTAACTAGCTCACATACAGCAGGTTGTTGTTAACTAGCTCACATACAGCAGGTTGTTGTTGTTAACTAGCTCACATACAGCAGGTTGTTGTTGTTAACTAGCTCACATACAGCAGGTTGTTGTTAACTAGCTCACATACAGCAGGTTGTTGTTGTTAACTAGCTCACATACAGCAGGTTGTTGTTAACTAGCTCACATACAGCAGGTTGTTGTTGTTAACTAGCTCACATACAGCAGGTTGTTGTTAACTAGCTCACATACAGCAGGTTGTTGTTAACTAGCTCACATACAGCAGGTTGTTGTTGTTAACTAGCTCACATACAGCAGGTTGTTGTTGACTAGCTCACATACAGCAGGTTGTTGTTGTTAACTAGCTCACTGTCAGCCTACGTTATGTCTGAATACGATCCAACGGCTAATTCCCAATAAAGAATCCCTCCACTGCACAAGCTTCTACGAACCCTTCGTAGGGTGTAGGGCATAGAATGAGCCCTTCGGTTTGAAATACAGCACATGTTATCTGCAGACATAAATAAGAAATATAATATGTACCTTTTATGTCGCCTCTTCACTCCACAACCTCTTCAGAACTGCTTTTCGGAACTTCTTCAAAAACACGTCTCCGGTCCGTTCCACTTATCGTTCCCCCCCAGAACACTTCCGTTGTGAGAACAGTTCCGTTGTGTTGTGAACTGAATTGCAGCGTTTTTCTACACTTCCATTGTGTTGTGAGCTATATGCAGCGTGTTTCTCTATATGCAGCGTTTTTCTACACTTCCGTTGTGTTGTGAGCTATATGCAGCGCGTTTCTCTATTTGCAGCGCGTTTCTCTATATGCAACGCGTTTCCGGTATTTGCAGCGCGTTTGCCCTTGTCGGCCACCGTAGGAGAGAGACAGAGAGAACGAGAGAGCTGTACTTGTTCTTTATTCTTTATTATTTAGAAAAGACTCGCTCAGCACGTCAGTGACGTTGCTGAGCCGTGCTGTACGCCAATTAAAAACATATTTACAGCCGTTCCTCTGTGCCTAGAGACTCCTACAACAACTGAGTTGATTCAGTGAAGAAGTCCAATGCCAGTTGAGCATCATTGAACTTATAGTAACATGACATCAATTCTACTTCTGAGTAAAACCTGCCAAGAAAGATGGCTCATTAAAATGTTTGAGATTTCTTCTCAAGGCCACATGAGATTTGTTATTTTCTAAGCGAATGCTTCTGATACCCACCTAATTCAAAATACGAAATAAACCTAATTCAAATACTCCACTGGCTACCATTTTGTCAACTTTATTGCTGAAAATCAGATCAATCAATCAACACTTTGAGCTGTCCTTGAAATCAGGCCTAGTGGGTCTCAACTAACAATTGAGGTTCGGTTTAGGTTCCCACGAACATCTGAGATTGAATTAAACTAATTTAAGTTAAAATCACCAGTTATAATAAGCTCATCGCCTGTATATTGGGCAAGTAGATCCCCAAGTGCTTCAACAGAATCCTTTCCAGCAGATGGAGAACAAACAAGATAGCCTGATAAGGCAATATCAGTGTCAGATATACTGATTCTTTTGAGCCATGATTCACTCGAAACAAGAATATCTGGGTCGGTTTGTAGTACAAATATTTAAACCTGATCTAACTTTTGATATAAATGTCACGAGATGAAACGGGACCTAATAATAGGATGGGAAGTTCGCAGGCATGTTGATTAGACACAGCTGAAGTGGGTTAGCTGATGAGCGAACTAGTCATGGGATTGGCTGTTGTACCCTTTTTAAAAAAAACTGGGTTTAGGTGAGAGAGTGAGAGGAGAGAGGGGAAAATGATTATGTGTGTTGATGTGAATGGACTGTTGGTGATGTTCTCTTGGCGTGAACTGTGAGTGAGTGAGTGTGAGTGAGTGGCTAGTATTAGTGCCACACTATTAACCAGTGTTACGACCCCATATGTGTTCTAGTGGATACGGGGTGTAACAATTAAATAAAACCGGGGGACAAGAATCAGAGGAGAAGGGAAATAAAATAAACAAGATTTATTGTACAAAGGTAACACAAACAGGTTTCCGTGAAACTCTTAACTGAAAACTACTCTATAAGAAAGGAGAGTGAATGAATCTACACTATTAATAATAAAGAATAAAGTAAAAGGCCTTGTGGCAATCTAATCTAAGTAACCAATCAAATACAACTAAGACTAAACGACTATGAACCTAAGATTAATAAACACAAAGTACAAAACTAGGATACAAAACTACAGCTGTAACTAACAAAAGAAACCAACACAAAACAACTATAAAGTTGTTGTCTGGCCCACTGGCACCAACTGAGTGTCTCTCCCAGGCTTGTATCCTCCCTCCACCCTTGATTGAGGATTGAGTAGTGATGGCGAGATCAGTGGCGTACCGCAAAATCCCGAGGCCCACCCGCAAGGTGGCGGCGGGGGCCCTTTCGCAACGGAGGTTAACTCAAACGGATGTTGCGGTACATTTATTTTAAGGCTGCATATAGCCTACTACAGCATAGACCGTTAGTTAACCCTAACCCTACTACAGCATAGATAGACCCTATGGTTGGCCTGGACAGCTATCAGCTACAGCGCGCTGCCCGTTTGTTCAGAATGACACTGTGTGTGTGACTGTGCGGACATATCCATACACAAACGGCAACAAGAACAGACCGACAGGCTACACACCACCCCGAGTTAATTTGATTAATAGATTAATACATATCTCTAATACTATCAAATAATAGACCATTCTTTACTTAGAGATGACTCCATAGACCCTGACACTGGACTGCAGCTGTAATGTGTATTGAGATTATAATGTAGACTGTGTGGAGAATGAAGAAGGAGTCCTTGAAATGTTCTCAAAACATTCACACAAGAGACGTTCACTTCAGAACCCCAACTCAAATGTAAAAGTGCTACAGATTTATTATTTTATACAGATTTATTTTGTTGATGAAATCAATTCACACATGGATTATAACAGACTAAAAGTGGATTATAATTATAATATTATAGTATAACACACTTTACATCTCTTCTCTTCTTCTTGTTGTTCTTCTCTGTGTTACAGGCTCGGCAGCACGGCTGGGCCCCCTTCCCCTCCCCTCCCCCCTCCCTCCCCCCCCCCCCTCCCCTCCCCTCCCCTTCCCCTCCTCTCCCCCCCTCTCCCACCAAGCCCCCCCCCCCTTGTCCCTCACAGTGGAGGAGGTAAGGGCGGAGCTGAAGAGGCTGCACCCTGGAAAGGCGGCGGGTCCTGATGGGGTGTGCTCGCGGCTGCTGAAGGTCTGTGCAGACCAACTGGCTGAGCCCCTCCAGAAGCTCTTCAACCTGAGTTTACAGTCAGGGACGGTGCCGGTTCTGTGGAAAACATCATGTCTCGTGCCAGTACCCAAAACTGGGCGCCCGGCCGAGCTCAACGACTACAGACCGGTTGCCCTCACTTCACATAGTATGAAGACACTGGAGCGGCTGTTTCTGAGACATCTGAGACCACAGACTGAACATGCACGTGATCCCCTGCAGTTCGGGTATCAGGAAAAAGTTGGTGTGGATGACGCTGTCCTCTACCTCCTCCATCGTGCTTACTCCTACCTGGATGAGCCGGGAAGTCAGGTGAGGATAATGTTCTTTGACTTTTCAAGTGCCTTTAACACCATCCAGCCTCTTCTACTCCGAGAGAAGCTCTCAGGTATGGGGGTTGATCCCTCCACTACATCCTGGATCATGGACTACCTCACTGGACGGCCACAGTCAGTCAGGCTGGGGAACTGTGTCTCGGACACAGTAGTGAGCAACACCGGGGCTCCGCAGGGAACTGTGCTGGCTCCCTTCCTGTTCACCCTGTACACATCAGACTTCAAACACAACTCTGAGTCCTGCCACGTACAGAAGTACTCTGACGATACAGCCATAGTGGCGTGCGTGAGGGATGGACGGGAGGGGGAGTACAGGGATCTGATAGGAGCCTTCAGCGTCTGGAGCGAGAGGAATGGTCTGCTCCTCAACCAAACTAAGACCAAGGAGCTAGTTATAGACTTCCGTAGGTCTAAGCCACCTCGGTTGCCCATTAACATCCGGGGCGAGGATATCGAGGTGGTGAAGACCTACAAGTACCTGGGGGTGCATCTGGACGACAAACTGGACTGGTCCACCAACACAGAGGCACTTTATAAGAAGGGCCAGAGCAGGCTGTACTTCTTAAGAAGACTTAGGTCTTTTGAAGTGTGTGGAGAGATGCTGGCCATGTTTTACCAGTCTGTCATGGCCAGCATTCTCTTCTACGCTGCAGTCTGCTGGGGGGGAAACATCACCAAGAGGGATACCGGACGGCTGGACAAGCTCGTAAAAAAGGCGGGTTCAGTGGTGGGAAGGAGCCTGGACTCTCTGGGGACGGTGGTGGAGAGAAGGACTAGGAGTAAGCTGCTGTCCATCAGGGACAACCCCAACCACCCCCTCCATCATGTCCTCGCTGGGCAAACCAGCAGCCGCCGCAGAGGGCGGTTCATTACGATCCGCTCCCGGACGGAGCGATATAAAAAATCATTTATCCCGGCTGCACTAAGACTGTTCAATGGAAACTAAAGTAGCAGTCGGGGTCAAGGCTCCTGAATCTGTATTTATTATTTATTTTAATCACCATCATCACTTTTTTAGTATTTTAATATAAATAACTATAGCCATCCTTTTAATCCACTTTTATATCAGATCTCACTGTTTTTTATATACTGTACATGGCTGGCCCAGTGTTGTTGTCTGTCCTTTATGTTGTGTTGTGTTGTTATGTGTGGTTTTTAGTGGAGTGGCGTGGCAAAATGAATTTCCCCACGGGGATAAATAAAGTATTTATCTATCTATCTATCTATCTATCTTATCCTGGACTTCCTGTACCTCTGCCTCCTCTCCTCCCTTCACTGTTACCAAGGTTCTTACCTTTAACAAAGACCAAAATGTCCTCCTCCTGACATTAGTTTGTGCGAAGTCCTTCACTATGTAACATAGTATAGTTTGTTAAATCCATTTGACGTGCGCGCAGGCTTTCAATGCTGAGAATCGCTAGTCTGGAGGGTGTGTCCTGGGACATGGTGCTTCCCAGATAGCTTTTGATAATTTTTAGTTTTGAAAACGATCTCTCGGCCGGGTCAGCCTGCATGCCAGCTGCAGTAACACTGTCCTCCACAGCGGTGCAACAGGTGCATCCACGACATTCGTCCCTGACCCAGTGCTAATACCATCCCTGCCCACGTTAGTCGCAGAAGCTGCATTGAGTCGGTTTGTGAGAAAATATTACATTTTGGGAAGTTTCACTGCATTTTGTTACATTTTATATTGCTCTTGCCGTTTTTGCGCACCACTGAGGTACTTTCGCTTGCTCATTTTTCTGCAGGGTCTTCTGTCTCGCTGCCTAAAAGAAATTCTAATCTAATAAAAAAGTTTGTATTGTAGTGCCGAGAGACTGGAGTCGGAGGCGGCGTATCAAATGACAAAGCTAAACGTTTAATGAAGAACATGAACGATTGTCAACAACACACTCAAGCAGTAACTGAATAAACAACTCGGGTACCACGCACTTAACTGTCCGTGCGGAACAATACTCCCAACCCACCGTGGGTGAATTATGTCAACCCACCACAGTATCCAATGTTAGGGCCCCCCCCCGTGGTGCGTCGCTTGCGGGCCCGTCTCCTACGCCACTGTTCATTCCTCAAAAGCAAGTATTCATGTCAATGAAAGTGTCAGTGTCATCAAAATGAAAAGTCCTGACACCATTGTTTATGAACAAGATAGTCAAATGGCTTTGTCATGTTTTCATTATGACAGTTCACTCTGTAAGTGTTTTCCAATGCAAAAAAGTCAAATATTGGTGACACTACCTGAAAATGCTCAAGACAGTACTATACACTATTTGCACAGCCATTTGAAATCTACAGTGGGTTACACATTACTGTATTTAGTGAGGTAAATGAGTACAAGACACTGAATACGTATGTTTCACATTTTTACTGCATATGCTCTTTGCAATTCTAATTTGTTCACAGCATTGTGCAAAAGAAAAATACAAACTTATTTACAACAAACATAAGAAACACCCTTTGGGTAGAGCTGTGCACAATTGTAAACAATATTGCAGTATTGGAACTGAATTGGAACATACAACATAGACAGTACTGTAAATCATTCATTCACATCCAGACGTTCCTGTCTGTCTGGCCACATATTTTCATCGACATCACAGCGAATATCATCCCTGGCAATGCAGCGAGGAAAGTACCTCCTTGAGTGGCGAATCCACCCTCTGCAGGACTGTGCTGTGATGTCATCACATGCTGCATCCATGGCCGCTAGCAAGGCCATTTGGGTATGTGGATGCCGGTCATATACCTTCCACCTCAGGCAGAGAAAAACTCCTCTATTGGATTCAGGAATGGGGTGAGTAGGGAGGGAGATATTCCACCAGCATCCTTTCATGTGCTGCAAACAGATCTGAGTGGTGAAAACGCACATTATCCCATACAACAACATACTTGTTCAGATGGTCTCCATTTAGACCCCTCTCATTCTCAGGGATTATGTCGCTGTAAAGAATGTCCAAAAAAGTCAGCAGATGTTGTGTGTTATATGGACCAAGACCGGGTGAGGATGCCGTTTTCTGAGATGGCTGCACACATTGTAATATTCCCTCCTCGTTGGCCTCGGACATCAATGGTTGCTCTCTGTCCAATGCGATTTCTTCCACGCCTTCTATCTTTTGCCAGATTGAAACCCGCCTCATCAACGTATATGAATGTGTGCAGCGGTTCCCTGGCCTCCAGCTCCAGTACACGCTTTATCCCAGAATAGAGAGAGAGAAAAAAACTATAAAAACGTTTCCTGTGTAACATAATGCATATTGGACAACATATTGTACTGTCAGGTAAGTGCACTGCATGGCACTACACAAAGTAACCAGTTTACAGCACTGGACATTAGAGTATGCATAGAACACATAAATGTTTTACCTGTACATACTGGTGACGGATCTCCTTCACTCTGTCGCTGTTCCGTTCAAATTGTACAATTGTTTCATGCGCATTTCATTTCTCCTGAGCACTCTGTCAATTGTAGCGATTGAAACGGATTCAATATTCCCAAAGATATTGTCATCCTCTATAACAGCGCTTTGTATCTCTCTCAACCTTATGGCATTGTTTGCAATCACCATTGCACAAATGGATTCCTCTTGTTGTGGAGTAAAAAGGGGCCCTTTTCCACCTCTGCGAGGTTGTCTTGCCTTGTCTTGTTTATGTGTTGCAGAGTAAAATTACAGTAATGTACAGTAAACATGAGATATACTGCTTTAACCCATATTACTGTAGTGTACAATAACAGTGCTTCCCACTTGTAAAATGCTGCAGTACAGTACCATACTGTAAATATGGCAAATCTTTACTGTAACACTACTTTACACTACAATACAGTAAATCTGTGCTGCAGTAAAGCTGTAAGTCTAAATGTAAAATGTAAAAAGTTCTTGTCCCACTGTAAGCTTCATGTATGACACAATGACAGTAGTGCAGTGCAGATTGTTTAGTGCTGAATTACTGTCCAATATACACACCTGTTTTCCCGACAAAATGTTTGAATAATTGAATTTACAGTGGTTCTCCCAACATTTGGCTGCACCCTTCGACCTGCCTCAGCCATTGTGAGGCCGTGATTGACAACATGGTCCACAATTGTAGCCCAGGAATCTGCCTATGTACCTGGCTTCTTCTTCCTCTTCCCCTGTTTTGTCCCCTCCCCACATCCTCGCCCCTCTTCCACGATGCTGACCTTCTATTTCTGTGTCACAGTATTGTCAAAATGGTACACATCCTGCTGTCCTCCTGGAGTGCCCCCTCTGGTGTACGGGGGAGACGAGCGCGTGGTGTGTTGAAAACATAACCTTTGTGTTAATTAAAACCCTCTCTGTAACACAGCAGGGATGATGTAACCACCTCCCTCACAGTCATCATCCTGGTACTACGTTCTGGGAGAGAAACACACTGCGGTCGTCCTCTGCCTGCTGGTTGCACAGCTGGTTGTGCTGCTGGTTCCTGTAGGTAATATTGATGTGATCTGGCAGAGGGGAGAAGAGGCTTGCGATCCGTCTGGCCTCAGCTGAACCACCTCACAGCAGTGAGGCACGAGCAGTCTGTGACACGCACACACACACATAACCACACATACACTTGCACACGCACATGCTTAGGGCAATGCTTAGGGCAAGCTAGCTCCTCAACAATGCAACAATTAAACAAATACACACACACACACACACACACACACACACACACACAGGTCCAAGGCTGCCACTCATCCTAATGCTCTCTACCGATTCCAGGAAATCTTGCTCTGGCTCGACCCGTCATTTTAGGGTTTGGGTTAACACTGGAATGGAACTGGAAGAAACATACAAATTAAACTTCTCATTCTACAATGTTAACATAGCAAAGTTTGACATGACTACCACGTGTACATTTGGAACACAGTTAAAGACAGTCACGAGCACATGTCGTGACCACAGTCGTGACCACATACTGGCGCAAAGTGCTGCTGCACGAGGCAAGAGACCAGACGTAGCTAGCTAACTAACAACCACTTTGTACTTCATACATTAGCAAATGGAGTCATCGTTGCTTCTGTAGTCTACAGTTAAAATGCATTGCTTTAGATGTATTAATTACTAACTGGCTAATATTATTGAACATTTAAACATCGCGTTAGAACAGGCGGCCTGTCTAAACTAGCTCGCTAAAATCACAACTGGCAACTGGACTTGAAACCATCTCGTGTGGTTTCTCAATTAAAAGCTTATATTCTTTAATTACTTTGACAGTGACTATCTGGCAGCATGTACGGTCATAAACATCGTGTAGCTAGCTCTATTTTCTCACAGAACGCCTTAGATGTACTTACATAGAACTTGACTTCTTTCAACTCTCAACTGTCTGCGAGACGAACTGTGTCAGGTTATTTGTAGGGCTTCTCACCCTGAGTATCACTGCGCACGTCATACAATTCTCCTATCATTCATTGGTTCACAGAATACTGAATTCTATAAATATGTTGGATGGCAGGGGTGACCCTGAGGCTTTTCAGGCACTGAAATCTAGACTTCAGTTGCCCAAAACACATCTCAATTCTTGCCCTTGTTTTGTTGTGGGCATGGTTGAAGGCCCTCTCTGCTTGGGTTGCTGGTTCTGGGTAGGGAGTCAGCAAGTGTGGCATACAGGGATAGCCTGTCTCCCAGCAGAACTCCATTAAACTGCCCTATAGAATAGAAGTATTGGTTACATATTGGTTCTTCAGCTTCAAATACATTAAATGAAACTTGGAAAGTAATTCTCTTGCCTTGTGTAAACCTGTGTGCTAGTGATGATGCTCGAAAGATTCTGGAATCATGGACAGAGCCAGGCCATTTGGCTTCAATGTTAGAAATCAGGCAATTTGCCTCGCAGATCATCTGATGGCATAGAGGGAGACCTTCAATGATGTGGCACACTTTGCTTGGCAGATACATTGTTATGCATAACTGAGTGTTCACATCCAA
Organism: Nansenia antarctica; assembly: GCF_963989245.1. Classification (NCBI taxonomy): domain Eukaryota; kingdom Metazoa; phylum Chordata; class Actinopteri; order Argentiniformes; family Microstomatidae; genus Nansenia; species Nansenia antarctica. The sequence goes on from NC_137675.1 coordinate 53,912,631, forward strand.
ACTAATTTCATCTATTAGCACAGATATGCACATTTGATCCAAAAGCAGTTATTACTATTCTGCCTGACAGTGTATGGACATACCTGTATATTTAGACTATGGAAAGATTTCCGATTGACAGTCTGCCTCCACAGGTCCAGATGGGGCCTTGATGCGCACATAGGTGCAGTCTATTGCGCCTAGAACATTGGGGAAGCCTGGAGGAGAGGATCAAGTTAATACAGACGCTTGTCCTGTAGGCTACTTTACATCTATTTTAACACGCATCACATACCGGCAATAGAATAAAACTCCTGCTGGATTCTTCGTGTTTCCAGGTGACCAGGGAAAAGGATGAAGTCCGCGAGGCAATGCTTTAGGGCAAGGTACACCCTTCGTACTTCCCGGCATACCGTTGCCTTAGCGAGACCTTCTGCGTCTCCAACTGTGTACAAAAATGCCCCACATGCGAAAAAACGCAAGCCTATGCAGACAGACTGAACTGTGGTCAATGCATGGCTGCGGTGTGTGTGCCTCCTCATTTGTGGCTCCAGCAAACTACATAAATAAACTATGGTTGGCCTGCTGAACCTATACCTCTCCCACAGGTACTCATCAGGAAAGGCCAGTGGATTGGTTCTGTCCCTGAAGACTCTTGGAGCTGGTGGAAAGAATTCTCTTCTGATGATCTGCGCCTCTAAATGCACAGGGTTGATGAGAAATGGACATGCCATAGTTGTCTAGCCTATAGGTATATGAGCAGGCTCTGCTTATATAGCATAGGCCCATGTCAATTAATTAATTAACTAATTAAGCTATTAACCTACATGACACTGTGGCAGAGCAAAGTCATTCCTTTAGCAAGAGATTAGTGGTTATGCTGCATATGTTTCATGTCTTTTGTGTTTTGTGTCTTTTTTTCCTTATATTGTGACTTTCTTTTGTTGTTATCTATATCTATCTATCTGTCGCACAATACCAAACAAAACCAACAGTAACAGCAGCTTTGCATGGAAAGCGTCCTTTTCTGGAGCATGTGTCTCGAGGTCTTTCAATAAATGGACAGTCCATGGCCCAGCTTCTCCTTCAATACCTACTAGTTCAGGTGCAGTATACTGGGTTAAATCAATAGTAGTCTCCACTAATATGAACAACTGTGTACCAGTGGAATCCCCACGGCATCCTCGAATCTTGGTACGACCCAAGACTTTCACTGTGTTTAAGACCTCAGCAATGGTCTTCTTACTAGTCTCTATAGGCACATTTCCCAATAGTAGGCCAGTAGAGAGACTGACATTCTCCTGCTGGGCCCAGTCTATAGCCTGAGTCAAATCCATTGTCTTGGTACACTGTTACTGATTGATGAAAATACAAAATCTGACATGTCTGGTAAACAACAAGGGAATCTCAGCGGAGCCTCCAAAATGTAACCCTCTCCTGAGGTACTATTTCAATAAATTAAGATATAACAGGATTCTGAGTCTTAGCTGTGACCCCTCATCCACCTCACTGCTGCTGAGGGAGTTTGAGAGGCACCCTTAGGGGAGGAAGGGGAGGAAGGGGGAGACGAGGGCCAGTCTGAGGACGGCGATGGGGAGCGCCCCCTAGTGGGGCTGCTGCTGGGAGAAGCACGGGGAGATGCGTAGGGAGACAGAGCCTGGAGCATCCGGCCACTACTCTCCTGAATGGCATGCCATGCTCCGTCTACACCGAACAGCTAAACAACAAAAGAAAACCAAGCTCCAAACAGAGGCGAGGCTAGAGACCACGGCTAGAGGCTAGAGATCATGTACGTCGCTCTGGTGGACATGGTGAGTCACATGATCCCGAGACTTTGTTTATTCATAGGCACTAAGAGAGAGGCTGGGGGCCGGAGCCGGTACTACTAACCTATGCTGTTCCCATACCCCAGAGGGAGGCAGCTCGACAGAGTGATGGAAGAGAAGGATGAATGCCACGCTACTGGAGGGTTAGCACCAGCAGTGCTGGTACCATGCTCCTGTCCACTGCCACATGGTCTGGAAACGTCCTTCTCTGGCTTCTGGCTCAGGCGTGGCTGCAGAGGGCCCCTGAAAGAGGTGTTCTTCTTCCCTTCGGAGAACGGATGCGTAGAACACCTCTTCACTCCTTCATTGTAACCAACACTTTGTTCCACCTTTCCGTTCAATTACACTATGTCAGTGCCCACAATATCAGTGTCTAATTGTGTTGAGAAGAACCTTGCTTATGGAGTCTTTGCTACATGCCACGTCTTGAGCGAGTGGCTAATAGGTATTAATCAAGTAATAATCCATCTACACTAGGTAAAAAAGGCCGGTTCAGTGGTGGGAAGGAGCCTGGACTCTCTGGGGACGGTGGTGGAGAGAAGGACTAGGAGCAAGCTGCTGTCCATCAGGGACAACCCCAACCACCCCCTCCATCATGTCCTCGCTGGGCAAACCAGCAGCCGCTGCAGAGGGCGGTTCATTTCGGTACGCTCCAGGACGGAGCGATATAAAAAATAATTTATCCCGGCTGCACTAAGACTGTTCAATGGCAACTAAAGTAGTAGTCGGGGTCAAGGCTCCTGAATCTGTATTTATTTATTTATTTTAATCATCATCACTTTTTAGTATTTTAATATGATAACTATAGCCATCTCTTTATCCACTTTTCTATCATGATCTCACTGTTTTTTATATACTATACATGGCTGGCCCAATATTGTTGTCTGTCCTTTATGTTGTGTTGTCGTGTTGTTTTTAGAGAGTGGCGTGGCAAAATGAATTTCCCCACGGGGATAAATAAAGTATAATTGAATTGAAAATTGATTGATTGTAACCAATATTGATTGTGCCCACAATATCAGTGTCTAATTGTGTTGAGAAGAATCTTGCTTATGGAGTCTTTGCTACATGCCACGTCTTGAGCGAGTGGCTAATATAGGTATTAATCAAGTAATAATCCATCTACACTAGGTAACAACGGTAGCTTAGCTAACAGGCCACAGTCAGGTAAGTAGTCTAAAGTTGGTAGCTAACGATATATCGATAACAGTCATCGTATTGATGACCGTGTTTCAAACAATACAAGTTACCTAATGTTAGCTAGCCTGACTAGTTCATAGGTATGCTGGATTTTGAAATAAGCTAACCTAGCTTGAGACAGACCTAGCAGTTAAAAGTCGTTATTTCAAATATTGTGTTGTGGGCGTCACTCCTTTAAGCGTGGAACTACAAGCCAAAATTAATATTAATAAATTGTATTAATAAACAATTTAATTTGTTATAACTATGGCTCGTGTCTTTTTATTGTACAAACGAAATAAATGTTTAGCTTCCATAGGCTGGTTTTCCCCTGCTTCGGCAGGCTACTTTATCTCCGCTGAGGTAACTACGGTTAGCTACGAGTTAGTTATAACTTACACCACCTTAGGGGTACTAGTCCAGTAGTAATAGGGTTACACCCGGAACAAATTTGTAACAAGCTGAATTTTTCAGGATATGTTCAGAATACCTTTAGGAATGACATACTAAAAGTCCCCGTGAATCCCCCTTGTGCTCTCTGAGATATTCAAGATGGCGTCCAAAATGGCCGCCATTTGGAGATTTTTCCGTATCTCAGGCTTAAAACCTGATACAAATGCAATTAAAAGGTCAAAATATGTTTTTTAGGGTAAGTCAATTTCATCATTAGTTTCTTGAATGGAGACATTTCATAATAATAAATCACTTCAGTCATCATCCTCATCATCAGAAATTGGTGTTGATTCTTCAGTTTCTCCCTCATCATCTAGTAAAGATGGCATTGGTGCTGCATTGTTGCATGTTTGACAACTGCACTTTGTACACAAGGCAGAGCAGTGTACCCCCATCTTCCTGCAGCCACATGACACTCCACAGCCATCTGCTCCAGTGGTGTAGTCTACGTGATACGCAGGACTACGCCGTATACCCACTAGGAAAGGACAAGGATTTGCGTATACCCACTAGAAAATGCGCGAGGATACGTAACGGCGTTTTGTGACAGAACTTTCACTTTCATTCATAAAATTCACCCCGTCTGTGTTACGAAGCACTTACTTCGAACTTTCTGACATGTTTGTTATCGCATAACCAGTCGTTCAGAATGCTAGTCTCAGTATTTCCCCTACAGAGCCTTGGGGTGGGCGGGCCGCGAATTTGCGAAACCTAGGCTGGTAGGGGGAGGCAGCCAATGAGGGAGTGCTTCGCCAACCAATCAGGTAGCGGTATTGCCCTGCCTCCCATTACCATCCTAGGTTTCGCAAATTCGCGGGCGGGCCAGACCTCCACACACAGCTTCGTGCCGCTGGAGAATGCTTTTGGTTTGTTTTGTGTGCGCGTGGGACGCGAGAGAGTTTTTGCAGGGTGAAAGCTCTGCAGAAGAAAGTAAGCAAGTTGAAACGTTAGCAAATATAATTACTGTGTTCTGACAGAGAAAGTTGGTTCAAATTAGTCGTTATTATTGTGATTAGAAAGTGTCTGATTATAGTTTCATGGTGTGAATAATAGTGTCAAAGAACTAGCAAGCTAGCTAGCTCAGAGGTGATTAGATGAGCTAGTCTGCTGCACACTTGCCAGCTAAAGAGCTAACTGGAGGCACTTTATTATTTTACTTAAAGTAGATATACAATCTTTCTTCTTCTGCTAGAATTGGGCTTTATGGTAATACCATAATGGTATATTTACAGTACATGGACAGTGGATTGAAGTATTGGAACAAACCCTCACTCATTGGAAATGTCTGTTTTTTTGTAGTTGGACATCCGATTTTCTTACAGGTGAGAGAGTAAGTAAAGACAGTATCTGACTCTATTGCCCACAGCAACCCAATATTCAATTAGAAGTATGTATGATTTGATATGAATTCAATGTATACCTCTTATTACATTATAAATACTCTGGTTGTTATGTTTGCCTTTTGGTTGACAGCAAAAGAGGGAGAGAGGAGGATAGGGAGGGAGAGAAGGAGAGAGAGCAGGATGGTGTCGGCACACCAGAGAGAGAGAGAGAGCAAGAACCAGGTGAGAAAGTGGACAGGTAGTCAAGACCACATAAGTAAGTAGCCTTGAGAACCGATGGTTCTGGAGCCTAACGGCCCATAGGGAAGGAGCCTATCTCCTGTTTCTGTAGCGTGAGGCAGCTTGATGTACAAGACAAGTACAGTCCATGCCACCCCCCCCCCCCCCAAGGCAGCAAACACTGGTGTAGATGCATACTGTATGCATAAGTGAGTGTGGTGGTGCTTATGGGGTGTCGCTACGGGACAGGTGTCGCTCTGACTGGGAGGGCAAAATCACAGTATACCCACTAGAAAAAACTAGACTACACCACTGATCTGCTCTGCAGCCACAAGAGATCATGTTGAGCAGAGTGTCTGGAGCAATGGGGCGGTCAGTTTCAACTGGAGTCAAGATATCCTCCATTTTCCATCCCCAATCTGTTGGCTGCAATGGCCTTCCCATCCATTCCTGAACAATGAGATATGTTCTGAATGAATGTTGCTTGGCTGCAGCACTTGTTGGAGGCAAAGTCCACTTGTGATGGACCGAGCAAGTATAGGCACGAGGACACAGGGAAAATGTGAAAATTAGGGGTTTTATTTACCCAGAAATAATGCAGGGGTAACAAAAACCAACAGTGGGTTAAAAAAGGATAATGAATAACATAATGGATGGGCCCAATTTAACTAATAACTGAACAGAACAAGAGCCTCCTGACACTGATGACCTCAAGGTATATATAGACCTAGCCAGGTACATTTAAATCAAGCAGGGGATCAATCAATTAAGTTATACACAAATGAACAACTATATTCAAAACAATCTAACACAAGTAACCAACCCATGCAACATACATTTATGCCATTTGAATTACTTGCATACATAATGCTAATGTTAGATAAATAATATAAACAGTTAAATTAAACTAATCCCTCCCCCTGTATTCTCCCGGGAGATGGTACAGTCCACCACCCCCACCCTCTGTATTTAGTAGGGTCCAAAATGGCCGCTCACTCTTTGCCTAGCCAAAGGAGGTGGCGGACAACTCCCGGTGAGACACATGTGGACTATGGAGGAAAAAGACAGAAGGTGGTGATCCATTACAGCAAAATGATAAAACCATGTTAACTAAAATGTGTGCACTCAATTTAGAAACATGTGATCAATAATGCTAATAAAGGAATGACCATGTGTAAAACAAAACCAAGGTCTGTTTGTTATGGGGTGGTGGTGATGTGTACTGAAACATAAATGTTACAAACTAACTGAATGAACAGGAAAGGTGTGTTGCAAGTGTGCTTGCCACTGCCACAATGTGCGGCGATCTGGTGCAGCCGTCACATACTCCCCCTCCTCTAATTAGGCACTATTTTTAGGGCACATTGGCTTGGGAATGAGTCGGAAGGCCCAGTCCGGTTTCCGCCACCGACATGCCACAGCAATGCGCCCAAAAGTTATTCGAAAATGTTCAATGTCATCTGATTCAGTACATTTTTCCAGTTTGGGTTCTCTAGTAAACCGATACTTATCAGACTGGCTGCCATCTTGCTGGCTGGCTCCAGGGCCCCCACCGTCTTGTGCAGGGTCACATACCTGGTCTGTGGATCTCACTCTTAGCGGACTTTGCTCCCCACTAGGTGGTAAAGGAACTGGAGAAGTCTGTGCTTGAACCTCTAGCTGTAGGAGACTGAAGTGTTGCTGTAGTGCTTTAAACCTCTGCTCTTGCCGTGCTGCCTCAGCATCCCATTGATTCTCCCGGCTGTGTCGCTGCACCCTGTGGGCCCGAAGTATGCTAGTCAGGTCTGCAATGGTTGGTTCTCTGGATGGGTTGCCGTCGTCCTCGTATTCAGGCTCCATGGCACCTCCATTTTCTTCCGCTTCGGCTATTTGCTCTTGGCCAGCACCCCCTCTATTGCTTCTCCCACGCCTTGACATTTCCAGAGTAGGAGGCAGGGGAAAAAACTTTAGAAAAAAAACGTACCTGTGTCCTCTACTTGCAATATCCCACTTCTGACACCACTTGTGATGGACCGAGCAAGTATAGGCACGAGGACACAGAGAAAATGTGAAAATTAAGGGGTTTTATTTACCCAAACATAATACAGGTGTAGCAGTTTCTAGGCACAGAGGGAGGTTGACACAGAGGAATGGTGCAGAATGATAGTTTTATTTAGTCCAACACTGCTCAGCACCGTCACTGACGTGCTGAGCCAGTCTTTCCCCCACTCCCGCTGTCTCTCCCTTTCGGGACCCGCTAGTCCGCTCCTTGGCTGAGCCCTCGCTCCCGCCCCGCTAGTCCGCTCCTTGGCTGAGCCCTCGCTCTCGCCCCGCTATTCCGCTCCTTGGCTGAGCCCTCGCTCCCGCCCCGCTAGTCCGCTCCTTGGCTGAGCCCTCGCTCCCGCCCCGCTAGTCCGCTCCTTGGCTGAGCCCTCGCTCTCGCCCCGCTATTCCGCTCCTTGGCTGAGCCCTCGCTCCCGCCCCGCTAGTCCGCTCCTTGGCTGAGCCCTCGCTCCCGCCCCGCTAGTCCTCCCTTTCGGGACCCGCTCCGTCCGTCCGGCTCCCTGCACCTCACCCCCTTTCGGGGTCTCGTGCTGGCTCGCCGCGGCTCTCTCTCTCTCTCGGTCTCTCCGTGTCTCCGTGCGGCAGGTACTTCCTGCCCTACTCATCTCTCGAGGGAACAAACACACACAGGTTAAATAGACCAGTGGAACAATGAGTCTGATCACTGACACCTGTCCGTAATCAGCCCATCATAACGAGCCTGATCACTGACACCTGTCCGTAATCAACCCATCATTCCCCTCCAATGGCAGTCTGGCTCCCTCTGCAGGCCAGAACGCGCCATGTTCCCCACAACAGGGTTAACAAAAACCAACAGTGGGTTAAAAAAGGATAATGAATAACGTAATGGACGGGCCCAAATTAACTAATAACTGAACAGAACAAGAGCCTGCAAGCCCTCAAACTCCTGGATCTCCTGTACAATCTCCTTCACAGACTGTGCGTTGTCCAGTTTGCGTCCTTGACCCTTGTAGCTCAACTCTCCCTCAGCCACCTGGGTTTTGGCCAGGCAGTCGGCCAACTGTGCAACATCATCCGTCGCCATCAGGACACCTGTTATACACACATTGCTGTTACTGTAAATACTGTTAACAACATGACCAGCCATTGACTCGGTGTTGTCAACAACGTTAGAGCCACACGTTTAAAACCTGGCTTGTTAGCTAGATAGCTAGCTAGAGAGAATAGGCTAGTGACAAGTCTTTTGAAATTAATCTGAATACAGTCTTCCAATGTTGTGAAACGATATGGGTGAGAATCGTTTGTCAAGCTAACTCGAGGAATAACATATTTGGTTGCTAACGTAAGTTGGCAAGCTAGCTAACAACAAGCTAGCGCGGCATGCGCCGAATATAGCGGCCTTGCTTCAACCACCCACATGACATGGGGCCAATGCTCCCTTGAATGTCATGAACCCTGTACACAGTTGTGGGGTTCTTGCAGCATAACATGTAAAGGTCCATGTTTGTGGTTGCTTGAGCCACCAGCATTACCAGCAGGTCAGTGTCAGTTCCAAAAACAACAACTGGTTTGATTGACTCTGCCAATGACAGAGCAGTAGAGACTATCAATGCATCTGCATCAGCTTGTGCCTGCTTCACCTGAACACCTGCTTGACTCAGCAAGTCACTGAGCATCTCTATCAAACGCTCCTTGTTGTGGCTATTTGCTAGAAATGCTGCCTGAGTTGTTGTGGTTGGCATGTTCTGATCAAATAAGATGTCACTGGATGTGGACTTCTTTGCCCTGCGCAGTTGCTCTGCTGCCTTGGTAGAGATCATGCTGTAGCCATCAAACACAGTTACAGTACCAGCCCCATAGTGTTTCAGGATGTAGGCAATGTAGCAATGGCACACATCTCCGTAAGTAGATGGCTGTGGCCACACCACAGACTGCAACAGATGGCCTCCATCTAGAACAAACTGGCAGTTCTTTGGAATGTTAGGTTGTACAGGGGCAAATGACTTGAGAAGAGTACCTAGAACACTCTTGGTTGTCTTTCGCATGACACCATTATGAAACAGGGATGGAGGTTGAGGAGCAAGCTCATATGACATGAACTGCTCCATGTCAGAACTTGTCTTTAGGACACAGGTGATCCTGTTGAAAAGGAGACTGGGATTCACTACCATGTTTTGTCCCCTGACATTGATGGTGTTTTTATCCCCTATAGGCTTGACTTTGTCAGTGCGATGCAGTGTGATTTCTGAGAACTTTTTTCCTGTTATCCTGGAGGCTGCAGCCAGACCAATCTGGACTGCATTGTCACAATTGACGGATGTGTCAGCTATAACACCAGTAGCTATAGACACTAGGTGATCAGGCTGGTAACCTGCAAATGGTGGATGTATCTCCAGCCACTGCATAAAGACATCATAGTCTTTGCTGTCTTTAGCCTGAGTGGATGATCGGAGATCTTTGTGTTGTTCAGAGGTAGCACTATGCACACCGGTGAACTTCTCCAAAGCATCACACACAGGGACGCAGTAAGGCAGTGCATGCACCCATTTGGTCAAGGTGCTGTCTGTTATTCCTCTACCATGGGTCATCCCTCCACTAGTTTTCAGCATCCTCATCAGGAACTGCTCAATTGTCTGGTCAGAGAAGTTGCCAGACCAGAACTCGTTGGCTCGACGGATGGTGAAGTACCCCTTTGAAGAGAACAATGTGTACTCCTCAGGTGGCATGACTTGTTGGATGGAGTTCATCTGCTGCAAGTACAGTCTTGCAGACTTGGCATATGGAAGATGACCTGCTGCATGGAAATGTGGGATCATTCCCTGCACACAGTGAAGATTAAACTTCCAGTTGCCTGTCCTTTCGGCTCTGATGAATGAATGAATGGACTTTATTGTCATTGCTGCAGTACAGGTACCAAACAACGAAATTTAGGAGGGGTGGCTCGTGTTAGGAAAGGGAAAAAAAAAAAACTTTTAGAAAAAAAAATTGCACAAGAAGGGAAGGAGCTGGTTTACATAAATAAAGGCTATGTACACAATCCACTGTACTATACTGTACAGATAGTCGACTAGGGTTGTCATATTGCACAATAGTATTTTTTTCACGTTATTTAAAGTGTCACAGTTTGCAGGCTTGAAATGTACATGTTTGTGCCTCAGCACTACACCTGAATTTTTCAGTCCAGCAGCTGCCATACAATCCGTCCAGACTGTCCAGGGCCCAGAACTTAGGTCTTTGCTGTGTTCAGGGCCTGGACGGCCCTGTGGTAGAAGCAGTTCTTCAGTCTGTTTGTCTTAGCGGCCAGGGTCCTGAACCTCCTTTTCGAGGGCAGCCTGGTAAAGTGTACGTGCCCAGGGTGGGTCGGGTCCCTGGAGATCTTTGAGGCCTTCCTGAGACAGCGTGTGTTGTACAGCTCTTCCAGAGAGGGGAGGGGGGCGCCGGTGATCTTCTGTGCTGTTCTCACTACTCTCTGTAGCGCATTTCTCTCCGCTGTTGTGCAGCTGGAGAACCAGTTGCAGATGCCGTAGGTGAGGATGCTCTCCACTGCGCCGCGGTAGAAGGCCACCAGTATCTCCTGCTTGTTGTGTTCCTTCCTGAGGCATCTCAGGGTGTATAGCCGCTGTTGTGCCCTCTTGATGGTGCCTTTTGTGTTGTCCTTCCAGGTCAGGTCATCCCGCATGTGATGTCCCAGGAATCGGAGGGTTGAGACTCTCTCCACGCTCTCTCCGTCGATGAGCAGGGGCTGGATCTCGGACTTTTTCCTCCTGAAGTCTACGATGAATTCCTGGGTCTTTGACTTGTTCAGCAGCAGGTTGTTAACCTTGCACAGCTTGCTCAGTTGCTCTACCTCATCCCTGTACGCCGCCTCGTCCCCCCCCCGAGATACATCCCACCACGGTGGTGTCGTCTGCAAACTTTACGATGTAGTTGCTGGGGTGGACGGGGGTGAAGTCGTAGGTGTAGAGGTTGTAGAGGATGGGGCTTAGCACGCAGCCCTGGGGGGACCCAGTGCTGAGGCTGAGGGCTGTGGAGGTGTGGGGGCCCACCCGCACCCTCTGGGGGCGGTCGGTCAGGAAGTCCTTGATCCACGCACATATAGAGTGTGATAGACCCAGGTCTAGTAGTTTGGTCACTAGCCTGTCTGGAAGGATGGTGTTGAAGGCGGAGCTGAAGTCCACGAAGAGCAGTCTCGCGTAGCTGTTTCCCCTCTCCAGGTGGGATAGAGTGGCGTGGAGAGTCGTCGCGATGGCGTCCTCTGTGGACCTGTGGGCTCTGTAGGCGAACTGGTATGGATCCAGGTTGGGCGGGAGGCGTGTGAGTATGTGGGCCCGGACTAGTTTCTCGAAGTTGAGCATGAGGAACACCTGGTTGATGTACTGTACCCATAACTTTCCTGTTCTGCTCTGTGTGGCAGCTTGTTCCAGGTGATGAGTGAGAAACTGTTGAAACTCTCGTAGAGTTTCATCTTCGTTGACCTGAGTTGCATCTTCATCTTGGTCAACTATATCTTGATACAGATTGACCAGATGTTCCTTGTCAGTCTGATTTGCCCAGTCTGACTTCTCTAGCAGTACAGAGATGAGGGCCAACAAGGTCAGAATGTGAGCACGCACTGCTCGAGAGAAGGCATGACCTTTGAGCATATGCACCACTGAACCTTTGGCATACACCCGTTCCCACAGCACTGCCAGCCCGCTTCCTGTCATGATCTGCCCAATGCTGCCTAGAAATTCGCCTATCTTATCTTGTATCTCAAATATGAAAATATCCCCACTCTGCAGTAGGCCTATGAATGCTGATAATGTCGGCCACTAGAGGGCTGGCACTTAACCAAACATCTTAAAATCACTCAGTTATGACAATTAAACCTGTAATACATCATTTTTCTCCACACAAGTAGCTACATGTCACCTTTAGACATGTCCTTGCCGCGTACGGCTTCAAACGTAAACCTACAAATATGCTTTTTCTCTCATGCTCTGCAGAGCTCATTCACCAAGCAGCCAGTCTGTTTCACAGACTCATCAAACATCAAACTGTTACAGATGTAAGCGAGCCTTATTCAATATTGACAAATGTGATTGGTGGCAAATAAAAACTTACAATAAAGACATTGTGTGATTAGACAAAATAATGAATAGCAATAGACAGGCCCCTCTTTTTCTAAAAAATGACTTCAAAGTTACAAATGGGCTTAAATGGTGCCTGGGCTTAATGGGTACACTATGTGAATTTTGTGTCATTGTCACATTAATGACCTTGTAATCTTGGTTAACTTTAATTTTAGCAGTGTGTCAATGGTGAATTTGGATTCCTTGTATGAGAAAACATATATTTTAACATTTTTATTGCATTTGTATTATGTTTTAAGCCTGAGATATGGAAAAATCTCCAAATAGCGGCAATTTTGGACGCCATCTTGAATATCTCAGAAAGCACAAGGGGGATTCACGGGGACTTTTAGTATGTTATTCCTAAAGGTATTCTGAACATATCCTGAAAAATTCAGCTTGTTACAAATTTGTTCCGGGTTTGACTCAATTTTGAGCTAATGCTCTTGGACTATACGTACATATTTAGTAGTTACTAAGGTCTACGTGATAACTAGTGTGCTTGGTGCAACCCGTTCAAGTTAAGTAGTGACTGAATCTTGATTTAGTAAATACTTACGCAATAAATAGGGTTAGTTTGTACTTAGTAAGACGTGGTGCAACCGGCTCCAGGAACATCCCTAGTAACTATATGGGGCTAGGTGCAATTGCTATATTGTTTTAGATAAATTATTATTAAATTAATATATTACTTTCACAACTGACTAGCCTGCAAATAAACGCATTCATTGCTTATAATTTAGCTACTATTAACGTTACTCGTAGCTGGCAAGCCCATGGTTTATGGCGATTTTAACTATTAAAAAAAATATTGGAATCATTCAGAAATGACAATTATAACACAAATTAGTGGAACATTTTTATACTAAATTTATTTTATTATTTTACTTTTCATAACAGCTATTTTCATTTGGAGTACGGTGAGGCTCTGCCTCTCCCTGACCGCACGTGCCTGCAGGGCAGCAGCAACAGGGTTACCGGTATCTCGCTAGAATATCTATGGCTGCGGTCGTCCATTTACGTTGCAATTTAATTGATCAAAAGATAACGTCAATCTCTTTCGTATAAATGAAAATTAGCGTTGATACAACACCAAAAAAAAGGGGAAAAAAAGATAAATAATACAAAATACAAAAAAAACAAAAACATTGGGGGAGACAAAGACAGCCTCTACGTGGCCTTCCCTACAAGTAGCTTACAGGTCCAATAGCCAAAAGTGAAACTAATGTCTTTAATGCATCTTTTAGGAAATTGCTCAATCATTCTGGTTATTTTGTGTCCTTTTTGAAATGATAAAATAAAATAAATTTGTAGCACTGCTTAAATGCAATATGCGTATTTTGCGTATCAGAAACAACACCAAGAGAGTGTTTTTAGTTTAATTCCCATTTTATCACCATAATATTCAATCATTTTGATATTCTAAATGCAGAATTGGATTTCTCACACTCAAAAACATATTGTAACGATCCTGTATGAGGCCCCGTTAACAGCTCCTCCAAGGGAGTTAACTCTCTTGGTCTAATGGTTAGCACGGCCGTCGGTTATGTGGGAGGTCGGGGTTCGACTCCCGCATGGGGCGAGTTACACTAGAAGATTCCCGTTCGCTACACTGGTGTCAGAAGTGGGATGGAAGGAAGGCCATCGGAGAGGCGTGTCCACGTGAGGGACTTGACATAGTGAAGCGTGAGGGCACGCTCTCCCGAACGGTGAGGATAGTGTAACGATCCTGTATGAGGCCCCGTTAACAGCTCCTCCAAGGGAGTTAACTCTCTTGGTCTAATGGTTAGCGCGGCCGTCGGTTATGTGGGAGGTCGGGGTTCGACTCCCGCATGGGGCGAGTTACACTAGAAGATTCCCGTTCGCTACAATATATTTCAATGTATAGGCCATCAAAATAGGATTATTCAGTCAAAAACGTTGTTTGAATCCATTTCGAATGGCGGCCATCTTGAAAAATGGTGGCCATTTTGTTTTTTCAAGTGGAAACCGTACTTTTCTGAGAGAGTAGGTCCCAAAGCACTTGTGTGCCAAATTTGGTGCTTGTATCACCAAGCGAACGATTATTTCATTAATCTGCTGCACTATACATCTTGTTTTTGCTTACCTCCTGTTAGTAACAGTAGCAGTAGGACTGCCAGTGCTTGCAGGCTTGGCACCCTTCCCCCTCCCCCTCCCCCTCCCAGTGCTTGTAGAAGGCTCATTGTCAGGCTCACTGAAGTTGAATGAAGAATCACTGTGAAGATAGACAGGAAAATACAAGGTTACAAGTCAGACAACAGACATATTTCTGACATACACACATCAGCAATTCAAAAGCAACAAAAAGCAACTATACTCAGCACTTTTCGACCATGGCATTGTAAGTGTAGCTAGCTATGTAAACAAACACGTGTCTTTCTTACCTATGACGAGGGTCAAAATCTGGGTCATCCGATTCATCTTCATCTACCGGTAGATCATGTTGTTCATCCTCACTTTCAGACTCGGACAGTAAGACATCCATTTGAACCTCTTGGACGCAGAACTGGAGCGCTCGAGGGACACATAGTGTTCGACGCGGACGGACATCACCGTCCTCCATTTTTCAAGTGCTAACGTTACCAACGCTACAAACAAAACAAAACGATTCCAAAACACAAATATATAGTCAAAACTAACCTAGCTAGAATAAAATTATAACTATTATCTCTCCTACTCTCTCTATATCTCTCTCTATCTCTCGTCTCCTCGTGTCTCTTCAGCCGCATGTATCCAGCGCGTCAGATTTCAAACAGTTTCTGGTCACGTCACGCTGTATTCGTTCTCCCATTGGCTCAGGTGGGACACAGTCGATTCTAGCATTTTTTACCGCATCAAAATAGGACAAAATATGCCATTAGTGCAGTAGGGCATGAGTGTCCGTCGGCTTGAAGAACACCCTCGTTCCCAACCTCCGAGCCCCCTCCTCTTTATAGACCTCTGTATCTAAAAACTCAATTTCTTCTTTTTGTAAGTTATATTTAACTGTAATGGATTCATGATGGCCATTAAGCACAGTTATAACATCTTTAAAATCCGCCTCAGAGTGTGACCAAACTCCCAAAATATCATCCAAATATCTGAGGTAGACATCTGGAAGTTTTACGCATTTGGGGAAGACAGTCTGCCCCCAATCTGCCATGTAGATATTTGCATAGGCTGGAGCAAACTTCTTCCAGATAGCGGTCCCATGCACCTGCAGATAAAATTTGGAGTTAAACTCAAAGTCGTTCCTTGTGAGACC
This sequence comes from Nansenia antarctica, assembly GCF_963989245.1. NCBI lineage: Eukaryota > Metazoa > Chordata > Actinopteri > Argentiniformes > Microstomatidae > Nansenia > Nansenia antarctica. The sequence continues at coordinate 53,928,010 of NC_137675.1, forward strand.
CAACTCTAATAATATGAGACAGGCCTCATCTGGTCTCCTCGCGTGCGGATTTCTTTTGAAGGATTCCCTGACTGCATTAAGGCCTAACCGAGTGTCGATATTCGTATATAAGGAGTCGATATCAATCGATAACACGGTTTCCCTTGGTCTATTGACGTCACACAAAAGTATGTTAGAGACTCATGTCTGGAGCTTCGGGAACAGTTGCCCGAGCACTTAAGGTGCGTACGTTTCGATTCTATGGACTCTGGAAAATAGGCACGTGATCGCCCGCGCCACCGCGTGCGTGGTCTGGCAAGGGTGTTTGCTTCCCCGGTAGTGAAGGAGGCGGAGTGAACTTGGTGGAGAGATCCTGCAGAAACTAAGACTACATTTACCAGCCGGCTGATCGATTCCCGAAAGGGGAAAGCGTGAGAGAGAGACGTGAAGCCGAGGGCTGTCTCTGCCGGCTGAGCGTTATTATTATTATTACTGTTATTATTTTTGAACGTGAATTGACTTTACGCCAGCACACCCAAGTCGGGGTGCTGAGCCGTTGTGATAATAAAAATCACGTCATTCACGTGAATAAAAATCACGTCAATGGGTGGCACGTCGAGGATGGGGAGTTAACAATGACCTGAATTACTACAAATCCAGGCCCTGTTAGTGTGTTGCAGGTAGTCCACTGCAGTTGAAAACTAGGCAAATGTGAGACAGGAAGATGTTCCTGTGTGTTGCAAAACTGTCATGTACAGATCTGTGTTAATGCCAAAACTGTTCAAATGTGTCTAAGGAAACTGAGGATGAAATCCACATGAACTAGGCCTAGTAGAGTATCATCAAGAGTTAGTGGTAGATTATCATCAAGAGGGTTTTCGTCATCTTCTCTGCTGAAAGGACATTTTCTTCAATCCAAGTTTGACTTCCACCAGCTGTGGAAGCAGCTCCAAGCAGAGAAGCAGCAGTAACAGAGGGTGTTCTAGGTGTAGAAGCAGCAACAGAGGGTGTTCTAGGTGTAGCAGCAGCAGCAGAGGGTGTTCTAGGTGTAGAAGCAGCAACAGAGGGTGTTCTAGGTGTAGAAGCAGCAGCAGCAGAGGGTGTTCTAGGTGTAGAAGCAGCAACAGAGGGTGTTCTAGGTGTAGAAGCAGCAGCAGCAGAGGGTGTTCTAGGTGTAGAAGCAGCAACAGAGGGTGTTCTAGGTGTAGAAGCAGCAGCAGAGGGTGTTCTAGGTGTAGAAGCAGCAACAGAGGGTGTTCTAGGTGTAGAAGCAGCAGCAGAGGGTGTTCTAGGTGTAGAAGCAGTAACAGAGGGTGTTCTAGGTGTAGAAGCAGCAGCAGAGGGTGTTCTAGGTGTAGAAGCAGCAGCAGAGGGTGTTCTAGTGTCAGTCCTTGTACAAGATAGGTAGAGTCTCATCAGTTTTACTTTTCGATTTTCATAATGTTGACCCAGTGTCAGCAACGGATCAAGCTCCTCTTCGGTGAAGTCCCTCATTGTGGAATCAAATTCTTTCAAATCACCAAGCTTACATTTTCCATTGGGAAAAAATAAGTCCTTTCCGACTTCCTTCAACTCTGCCATTGTGGTAGTCTTTTCTGCTTGTAGGTGTCAGGTGCCGCCTCCTCTTTTCACTTGAACTTGAATGAAAGAGTCCCTAACTTCTTCGAACAACCCCATTTGATAAGTGCGCTTCTTTTTTTACAGCATTTGTGTTCTGAAGCAGTTTTACAGAGCGATCATCCCCTCGAGTGTTTTTGAAGGCCCGTCTTTGTTTTAGTTTTGTCATCAAGCTTTCTGTAGCTTTGGAGACAGTTGTGCGTGTTCCTTCTTCGAGTGCAGCTACTTCTCTTCTGCTGTAATGCGGAATAGCTATCCGGTCTCCAATCTTGGGGACTAATTAGCTGGTCATCTGTCATCCCATTAACAGCATAGCAGTCAATCTGAAACACTTGAATGGGTATGAAACATTTAGTCATTGCTGAGTATGTACAATTATGTGGAATAAGCATGTAATTTAATGGTTATGTCTGCACTCTCTCCCTCCCTCTGTCTCTCTCACACCCCAACCTTGGCTGATATATTGCTAGAAAGGAGACGTTTATGCAAAGGATATCTTCTTAATGAATCAGAGTAAAAGTGCCTAACAATAAAAACAAAAATAATTGCAGTAAGAAAGTAGCTGGGTGGAACAATTTGCTTCTACTGTTTAATAAAACATCCAAAACCACTGTGACATTTGACATCACCTGCTACCGGTTTTGCATCAGAGCCGAAATAATTAGTAATAGTACTTGCTATAATAATATTCAGAATGCTTCTCCCAAACACACATAATGGCATACTGTATATTAATATGGCATATAGCCACAACTCTCTTTGACTCCTAATACCTGTAGGTGTAATAACTCTGAGGATCCATAGTGACCTCTACAGGTCGATGATATATATAGCCGTGCTAAAGACCATCCATCTCCTTTCATAAACTATGTTATTCTAACATAAAGACAACTTTCAATATAAAACATTTGTCTAACACACAACCTTTCAATAAAAAATAAACTACATTCATCTTTAAGGTTATACTTCCTCTATCAGTCTCTCTGGTGGTCTCCGAGGTCTAGCTGACCTTCTCACAGCTGGTGTGTCAGTCTTTGTGGTTGGTGGAGGAGAATCATCAGGGTGTTGGTCAGGACTTACACTGAGCTCAGGACCTTCTTCCTGAAAGTTCTCCTGAGTCCTAAGCAAACTCCTGTGGTTCATCCTGAGCACTTGTCCATCTTCACATTTGAATATGAATGTGAATGATCTGGGACTCACTTCCTTCAGGACAGTCGCCTTTCTGTTCCAGGTATCATGATCCTCAATTCACTGCATCTTTTTCCAAAAGAGCTTCCACTCTCCTGGCTGTTTTTGTCATAGTTCTCTTTCTGTTCCAGTTTGAGCTGTTGCTGTTTCTTAATCACTCTTTTGTTGTCCTTTCCCGATGGAATGTGTGGCAGTGTGGTACGCAACTTTGCGGCCCATGAGGAGCACAGCAGGAGAGGCCCCGCACACCAATTGTGCAGCACGGTAGCTCAGTAGAGCCAGTTCCATTGTCCCTTTAAAGATATCTGGAAAACTGTCATCTGTCAGTGGGGTTGTCAGCTAACTCTCAGGAAACAAACTTACAGGGCTGACATGTTTAAATGGCTAAATAATAATAATAATAATAATTCAAGATTTATGATTTGATTTCATTACCATGTGTGCCAAAGGTTTATTACATCCTATTATACAAGTACACGAGAGTGCAATTATTAGGCTTCAGTTTCAGTCGATATTGCAGCTGCAAGAGAAAACAAAATGGTAAAAGGAAACAATAATGTGTCTGTGTGTATGCATTTATCATTTAGTCCATAAAGCATCTAGTGGGACTTGTGTAGTTCCTTCCCATCCCATCTGGGCATAAAAGCTGTAATAGAAATAGAAGACAGTATTTAAAATGATTGCCCACTTGCACACCATTTTTACAAAATACTACTATGTTCATAAAATAGAATTGCTAATACAATGACTGACAAATACCTGAAGTAGTGGTGACTCACATCAAGGTCTCATCTCTCAGAACCTCTCACCTCGTCATTCTGTAAGACACATTTCAGGACAGAGGTGTGGACACTTCTATAGTGTAGGGTTGCATGCTTTCCATAGACTCTCATGAACATAGTGTACTGTACTTGTTGAAGTGTTGAAGTACTTGTTGAAAACTCAAAGGCTTCGGTCACCGTGCCTTTTCACGAGCCGCACCCCGCCTCTGGAACTCTCTCCCTCAACCACTCAGAGACTCACCCTCACTCCTCACTTTTAAATCCCACCTCAAAACCTACCTGTTCTCCCACGCCTACAGCCTCCCCTACCCCTAGCCATCTCCCCCATCCCTGCCACCCCCGCCCCCCCCCCTGGACATGCATACAACCTCCCCTATCCCTAACCATCTCCCCTAACCCTGCCACCCCCCTCCCCCCATGGACATGCATACAACCTCCCCTTCCCCGTTCGTTAACTCTGTGTTCTATGTGCTCATGTTATCTGTTGCTTGTTGTTTCTGTGTTTTCCGTTTTTCCCATATTGTCAGCGTCTTTGAGCCTCGGAAAAGCGCTTTATAAATCTAATGAATTATTATTATTATTATTATTACTTGTTGAAGTCATCCTTGATACTTTCACTGAAAGAAATAGGCTAGTGAAATAATTGCAATCCACATTATTCTACAGCAAACCTACAGACATGAGTGATGTGCAGTTCGTGAATTAATCATTATTTTTGATTCCACACAACATTATCAATTACAAAAGCATTTACCTTTTATATAATATCTCTAACAAAGCTAGCTAGCTAGCTAACAAGCTAACAGTTGTTTGGCTAGCGTAGTATACACACACACAAAATAACTTGTGTACCATACCACGCCAATTCAGCTAACGAAAAACAAACAAACAAGCTTCTAACAAAGCTAGCTTACTAACAAGCTAACACCTGTGTGGCTAGCCTAGTAAACCCTGACACAGCTTAGCATGTATCTAATCCCACTACACTAGTTAACAAAGTAACACGTTTGGCTATGGCATGTAACTCACTACATACACAGCTTAGTAAACAATGCATGTAACTCACTTACCCAAAAACAGAGCAGAAGATGTACCGACAGACCACTGTCCCATGCATAGTATGTTGATTGACAAAACTTTCTCTGTGGATAAAGTACTTGAAGGCAACTTCCGTCTTGTCAACAAACACACACGCGCACATGGCTATTTATGAGGATGTGGGTTGGGAGTATCGAAAGGGAAACGCCAGACAAATACGAATACTACCCACCACCCAAGTTGCTAACAAACTGTAGGTATTTAGTGAATGTAAAACTGCTGGTTAAGATATTGCGTGGGTTCTTCATCACTTATATTAGCCCTATGCCAAAAAAATTGATTGCGAGGTTTCAAAATTACTGACATGCGGACCTTTTCACCAAGCTGTGACACATGAACAACTGTGTACAACTTACAGTAATGTGTGTGGTGCTATTTGCTCCCTCATCTTCCAAAATATGACGGCAACCGATCCAAATGTTCTGACTTTTACTCACTGAATACACTGCATTGCAATATTTTGGCTTGACAAGCAAGTGTGTAGTTGATTTTTTAACGCCAGAGTAATGAACACCAAAGTACTGAAACACAAAGTGAAGCACAGCTGAAATAAACTGCCATGTTCCTCAATGTTAGAGACAATGCCATCTCAGACAGGAATACCACCATTGTCATGAATAATAGCCAGGACACATCTAAGGCTGTTCTATCCTGAATGTCTGCTGCTGTAGAGATGTTATCACTCACGCACACACACACACACACACACACACACACACACACACACACACACACACACACACACAGTGTGCACAGACACACGCACCCTTAATTTCATACAGTGACAGCAGACCAATCTGTGTTTCAGATACATGAACATACAGAAAGGCAGATTGCTGCAGTCGACTACTGCATGAACGAATACAAGTTAAACAGCAGGAACATGAACCACACTACCAACAAAAGAGCCCTGTACAATAGACCCTACACCAGGGGTCGGCAATAGGCGGCCCGTGGGCCATTGCTGGCCCGTCACCAATAATATTTGGCCCAGCAGATTATTTTGAGAATCCACTTTTTATTTTTTTTATTTTTTTATAATAATATCGGACCGACAGTCCCACATATAGCGCCTATAATGTCCGAATAGAGAATCGAACTCCACCTGAATAATGCTTATTGTACTTTTATCCATGTTGAGAGTGAATGACACAGGGACAGACAATCAGGCAGCAAGGTGCACCGAAGCGCACTGACGCTGAACCCCTCAGAGTGAATCATAAGCAGGTGGACAACGCGTCACGGTGCTGAAATAGCCGACATACCGTGTGTGGTTTGAACAAAATAACACGAGCTCAGTAAGCCATTCAAACGTAATGTTTACGTATATGTGACTGCAACACACATATGAACAGTAACAACGCAAATTCTGTTTAATTTTCTGAAAAACATTGAAAACAAAATCGGCGCAAACAAAAAGCATCTCCCATCGGTCAGTATTTGCTTGATATCTGGTGATATTGACGTCACTTTCATCCACAGGCAGTTCTCAAGGTTTTTATGCATCCATCGATTCCTCTCGTGCGTCTTTATCGCATTCATTGACGAAAAGGACGACTCGCGTATAGAAAGGGAACATTGTGAGCATGGAAAATGTCTCTCACAACGGCTTTGCATTGATGAAACCCGGTAGGATGAACGTATAGTTCGCTGTCCATTCCTCTTTAAATGCCCTGTTTCCACCGTCAACTTTCCTCTTTAGACCTTTGGAGAGTGACATTATGTTTCTCTTGCTAGCAGGTTAAATGTTTGGCTAACTTCACCCGGCACGCAAACAACCAATCCAATAATAATAATAATAATGTGACCTTGTCTGGGAGGAGGGGGGAATAATTATCAGAATGAAACTATGTTACATAATTATTAGAATAAGTTAGGCTACGCTACATCGTCAGTCCACACATTTATTATTCAAAAATATGGAAAAGTGTGAAACTACGTTTCAACGTTGTTGAGAATCACAACACAAACTCGCTAATCAAGCCAAAATACTGCAACATAATGGATTGGACAGCTACCTAGTTAACTAGAACACTACTTTACATTGTTAGCAGGTTCACAAAACAAGCTGTGTTAGTTGACTAGCGATGTGTACAGTCGAAAGAAAAGTCAAAGCATTAGAACGTGTCACATTTTTAAACAATCAATTACTTAAATTAGCCTTTGATTATGTTCGGGCCCGCCATCTAGTGGCTCAAAAAAAAATTGGCCCGAGGCCAAACCTAATTGCCGACCCCTGCCCTACACCCTCATTGTCTCAGTCCACACGCACACACACACACACACACACACACACACACACACACACACACACACACACACATACACATACAGCTGTATGACAGAGATCACTATTGAATAGCCTATATTGTAAACCCATGTCTAATTTCACAGATGCTGAACTTGTTGTCCTCCACCAAAAACACAATTGTATTGTATGGTGATGGTATAATTGCAGTGTGTGTGTGTGTGCCTCGCCTTGTATTCAGACAATGAGGGAAAGTCAGAGAGGCGTGACGAGAGCAGAGGAGCAGTGAGAATATCTATGTGATTGCGTCTGTGTGTACATCTGCCAGAGAGAGCTGAGTGTGTGTGTGTGTGTGTGTTTGTGTTGGGGGGGGAGCGGAGGTACGTGTTCATACCTCTAGATGTGCATCTGTAGACACAGAGAACATGAATGTGATTTCTTTCATGATCGTGAAAGGTAAAAAAATAAATAAACCTATGTTCAAACCGCTGCTCAGGACGGACCGAGGAGACAGGATTCATTAGAGCACCGAAATTAAACTCATTTCGTATCCAGAAGTCTCCTTCACCTCCTCTTTCAACCTCTCCCGGTACCTTGAGTGCCATGTCAAAGTGAACGCAATTCCATCTGGTTCCATCCACACAGCCGCGGCAGAGGTGCAGCAGGTCAGGGCCGGGGCCTTTCATGATGCCCTCTCCATGGCTGTGTTTCTTTATCCAGGTCTCGGGGGTGGATCACCTGTCATCGGCTAACACTACAGACGCGATGTACTCGTCCGGGCGCAAAGTGACAGTATTGAAAAAATTAAATAATTAAAAAGCAAATGTTTCGGTCATTCCAGCTTGTGAAAGCTGCTATGTTGTGAACACGATGTGACTTGCGGTAAACAAAAACAAAAAAAACACTGTATAGTAGGTGGAACGCAGGGTTAAAATGAGCATTTTAAACGACTGGGCAGTTCTTGCATCTATAGCTCCGTCTCTGGATTTGAGAGTCCTTATACTCCTGCAGCATATCAATCATAACAAATGGTATCCCTATAACCAGAACCCCCCAGAAACAACATCCTGGTCATCGTCTCATCAGTCACTCCCTCCTCTTGAGCACCTCCTGGATGCCTTTTACACAGTCAGTCTGTGTGTGTGTGTGTGTGTGTGTGTGTGTGTGTGTGTGTTGTGTGTGTGTGTGTGTGTGTGTGTGTGTGTGTGTTGTGTGTGTGTGTGTGTGTGTGTGTGTGTGTGTGTGTGTGTGTGTGTGTGTGTGCCCGCGTGCACGTGCGTGTTTGTGTGTGTGCCGTTCACTATTCCAGACACCACATACATCAATCTCTCTCTCCATAAATGGGCTGTCAAACCTTTGGGCTCAGACAGAGAAATGGGGGAGGAGGGGAAGTAGAGGGGGATGAGAGGGGAGGGAGAGGATGAGAGAGAGAATGACAAGGTGTACGTGGGTGTTACTGGGGGGAATCATTCACACACAAACAAGTGAAATGAGAGAGGCAGACAGACAGGCAGGCACACACACACACAGACAGAAAGATAGACAGAGAGGCAGAGAGACAGACAGGCAGATAGATAGACAGGCAGACATGCACAAAGACAGGCAGACAGACGGATGGATAGGTGTGTGTGAGAGAAAGAGATGTATGTATATCAGAATCAGATTTGCTTTTATTACATTAATGTACGGATACAAGGAGTACAATTATTGGGTACAGGTTCAATTAGACATTGGCTTTGCAGCAGAATACAAAATCAATAATAAATTAAGCAGGATATAAACAACAATCAATAAAAGAATAAGCAGGATATAGACAACAATCAACAATAGCTGTATATACAATAGCATCAGAGCGTCAATAATTGAATAGGTGACAGCAGCAGAATGTGAATCAGCATTCTTAAGGCCAATGCACACGGTGTGCGATTTTGTCGCACGACAACATTCGATACTCAATTCACACCACCGAAGTTCTTCTTTGTATCAATCCGAATTGACAGATGCTGTAGACATTGATACATTCTTTAACAACCTGGATATCCCAAGGGTTACCAGGGAAACTGCAAGTGCACTTGATTCACCAATCAGCCTGGAGGAGATAGCTCAAGCCATTAAGACCATGCAAAGTGGCAAAGCACCTGGCCCAGATGGGTACCCCACTGAGTTTTTTAAGACATTTTATGGAAATTTGGCCCCCCTTCTTCTAAATGTTTTTGATGAATCCATGGAGCGTGGTTCTTTGCCAGCCACTCTAAGACAAGCTTCAATTTCTTTGTTGCTTAAAAGGGATAAAGACCCCACCAACTGCGGCTCCTATCGCCCAATATCTTTGCTTAATGTTGATGTGAAAATATTGGCAAAAGCACTCGCAACCCGCTTGGAAACTGTTCTCCCAAATATCATCTCAGAAGATCAAACAGGGAGACACTCCTTTTCTAACATTCGATCACTTTTGAATATAATTTACTCTAAACAGACATCAAAAATGCCTGAAGCGGTCATCTCCTTAGATGCCGAAAAAGCATTTGACAGAGTTGAATGGAGGTATTTATTCACAACACTACAAAAGTTTGGTTTTGGTGATGGGTTCTGCAAATGGATACGTCTTTTGTACTCTTCCCCGGAAGCATGTGTTAGCACCAATAGCAATCGATCTACATATTTCCCACTATCACGAGGAACACGCCAGGGGTGTCCTTTATCTCCCCTTCTTTTTGCCCTAGCTATCGAACCTCTGTCCATTGCACTTAAGGCTTCCCCTGCTTTTTGTGGTATTAGACGAGAAGGTACAGAATATAGGGTGTCCCTATATGCAGATGACCTTATTATGTATGTAACCGACCCTGTGGTAAGCATTCCAGGGATCCTCTCCATTTTGCAAAGCTTTGGCTCTATTTCGGGCTACAAGCTTAACATCCAAAAGAGCATATGTTTTCCTGTTAACACTCCTGCCCTACAGATCCAGTCAACTGAAATACCATTTAATCTGACCAAACCCGGCTTCAAATATCTTGGCATTAACATAACCCGCTCTTTGGACTTACTTCTTAAAGCCAATTTGACCCCCCTAGTGTCCCAAATGAAGCTTGACTTCCAAAGATGGAATAACCTACCTCTTTCATTGGTCGGTAAAATACAATGTGTTAAAATGAATATCTTGCCTAAGTTTCTCTATGTCTTTCAATGCCTTCCAATTTTCATCCCCAAATCATTTTTTTGTTCTATAAATCAAGCCATCACATCATTTATATGGGGTGGTAAGGTCCCCAGGATCAGCAGAACGGTGCTTCAGGGGAACCGGCGGCTAGGTGGGCTCAGCCTTCCTAATTTCTTATACTATTACTGGGCAGCCAATATACATAAACTGACATTTTGGATGCATGCACCCCAGACTAATTGGTGTTTGTTAGAAGCCGGATCTTGCCGGTCGACATCACTCCGAGCTTTGCTGTGCTCTTCTCTGCCGCTGTCCCTATCCAAACATTCGTCCAACCCAATTGTACTTTCCACCCTAAAAATTTGGTTTCAATTTCGGCGACACTTCAAATTTAAATCTCCATCCATTCTGACCCCACTATCAAACAATCATATGTTTCCTCCCTCGGTGATTGATAATGCGTTTCTCGTGTGGGGGAGAAAGGGAATTGACTCTGTCAAAGATCTGTACCAATCTGATGTGTTTTCTAGCTTTCAGAACTTGAAAGACAGATATGCCTTATCTGGAATTGACCAGTTTCGATACTTTCAAGTGAGACATTTTGTTCAGGCCCGGTTCCCAGCTTTCCCACATTTACCCCCCAGACTACCTTGGGACAAGTGTCTGGAAACCTTGCCCAACCAAAGGGGTATAATTTCACAAATGTACAATCACCTCATGTCATTAGATACTCACACTCTTTTGAAAACTAAATTAGCCTGGGAGGCTGAGTTGGGGTCGGAACTCACAGACGAGTCTTGGGATGCAGCTGTTGATAGGATACAATCTTCGACATCATGTGCACGCCTCGGGCTGATACAATTTAAGGTCCTGCACCGTATCCACTTTAGCAAGGCCAGGCTGGCTGAGATATACCCAAATGTTGACAACAGATGTGACCGCTGCAACAACACTCCTGCTGATCTATCTCACATGTTTTATTTTTGCCCCAAATTAAATAATTACTGGACCTCTGTTTTTAAAACCCTGTCTGACATTTTAGGAAAAGATTTGCAACCCTCTACCTTAATTTCACTATTTGGAATCCCGGAAGACCGCGCCACTCTGACTAGTAAACAAGCTGATATTGTGGCCTATGCCTCACTATTGGCTCGTCGCAGGATACTGTTAGATTGGAAGTCCCCTAATCCTCCATCATTTAAAGACCTTGTCTTTTTCCTCAAACTTGAAAAAATAAAATTTACTCTCAGGAGCTCCGTAGACCAGTTTTATAAGAAATGGCAATGCTTGATAAATTATTTTACCGACCTTCAAACACTCGCCCCTGATTGAGAGAAGAATTTAGTGCTAAGTTTTCCTTAATATTGATATGGCCAAGTCTTTTCCCCATTTTTTTAATCGTATTATAATTTACTGTACTGCATTGCATTGTACCTCTTTGTATTTTTATTATTTATTTATTTATTTTATTTTCTATTTTCTTATCCTTTACAATGGTGTATATATATGTATGCATACATTTTGCCGCTGTGATTCATTGCTGTATTTTTCATTCTGGAATCAAAATTGAATGTGCACAGAACCTGTATTTGTTAGGCTTTTCAAAGTAGGGGTGGGAGGGAACGGGAGGGGCAGGGAAGGGGTATCATTTGTTTAAAAAAAAGAAAAAAAACCTGAAGGGAAGAATTGTTGATGATTACTCATGTCTGTCTTGTCTACCCTTCAATAAAAATCATAAAAAATAAAATAAAAAAAAGGATTCCATCAGAATCCATTACTCAGAAAGGCTTCAAACACCATTGTAATCGTGTCAGTTCTTGTAAATTAGCCTGCACCATCATTTTATAGCCTATATCAGGGGTCGGCAACAGGCAGCCCGTGGGCCATTGCTGGCCCATCACCAATAATATTTGGCCCAGCAGATTATTTTGAGAATCCTTTTTTTTTTTTTTTTACAATATCGGACCGACAGTCCCACATATAGCGCCTATAATGTCTGAATAGAGAATCGACCTCCACCTGAATAATGCTTATTGTACTTTTATCCATGTTGAGAGTGAATGACACAGGGACAGACAATCAGGCAGCGAAGCGCACTGACGCTGAACCCCTCATGGTGAATCATAAGTAGGTGGACAACACGTGGTGCTGAAATAGCCGACATGCGGTGTGTGGTTTGAAAGAAATAACACAAGCTCAGTAAACCATTCAAACGTAATGTTTACGTATATGTGACTGCAACACACATATGAACAGTAACAAAGCAAATTCAGTTTAATTTTCTGAAAAACATTGACAACAAAATCGGCGCAAACAAAAAGCAGAATCTGCTTGATCTTGGAGGGCGAGGGGTGGTGGTGCATAGGCCTACTATACGCTCCTGAAACGACAGAGCAAACACGCTATTAGGGATAATAATTACAATGAGCCATTCATTCAAAATATACAAAATACAATTAGGTTATTAAATACAATAACGACAGGCTTGGTACTCACTTAATGTGAAAAGTGGCATCTCCCATCGGTTTTTGCCGATATCTTGCTTGATATCTGGTGATATGGACGTCACTTTAATCCGCAGGCAGTTCTCAAGGTTTTTATGCATCAATCGATTCCTCTCGTGCGTCTTTATCACATTCATAGAAAAGGACGACTCGCATGTATAGAAAGGGAACATTGTGAGCACGTAAAATGTGAGTCTCACAACGGCTTTGCATTGATGAAACCAGGTAGGATGAACGTATAGTTCACTGTCCATTCCTCTTTAAATGCCCTGTTTTCACCGTCAACTTTCCTCTTTAGACCTTTGAAGAGTGACATTATGTTTATCTTGCTAGCTAGCAGGTTAAATGTTTAGCTAACTTCACCAGACACGCAAACAACCAATCCAATAATAATGTGACCTTGTCTGGGAGGAGGGGGGAATAATTATCAGAACAAAAGTATGTTAAATAATCATTAGAATAAGTTAGGCTGCGCTACATCGTCAGTCCACACATTTATTATTCAAAAATATGAAAAAGGGTGAAACTACGTTTCAACGTTGTTGAGAATCATAACACAAACTCCCTAGTCAAGCCAAAATACTGCAACGTAATGGATTGGACTGCTACCTAGTTAACTATAACACTACTTTACATTGTTAGCAGGCTCACAAAACAAGCTGTGTTAGTTGACTAGCGATGTGTACATTTTTCGAAAGAAAAGTCAAAGCATTAGAACGTCACATTTTTTAACAATCAATTACTTAACTTAGCCTTTGATTATGTTCGGGCCCGCCATCTAGTGGCTCAATTTTTTGGGGGCCCGAGGCCAAACTTAGTTGCCGACCCCTGGCCTATATACTTGTTTAGATGAGATTTTAGATTAGATTCAGACAACGAAATGCAATAAAAAGTGTGTCTGGAGGGATTTGAACCACCGTCTTAAAATGACGAATAAATACCATGGCAGCGGTCAATACCACTAGGCCATCGTGACGATATGACGGTTTGTAGCCTGCTGCTGATATCACCACAGTAGTAAATATTATTTAATTAAAATATGAACATATAACAATAACTGGGGCTAGTATGACCTACGCATTTAATCGGTGAGCAATTTCTTGCCAAACCATTTCCCTCGCCTTGTTAATTGCGGCAGTATTACACTATTTTACATCTTATTTTTCGTCTTCATAAAGATCAATCTTCATTTCGACAGTTCGACTCTTCGGGGCTCTTTATGCCTGCGTGCACGCGCCCATATCGAGGATTTCTAAGCCGGTGTTCTATGAACACTCATGACACAAGCCTGATCCTCGTTCGAGGAATCACCTGAGGCTTGAATTCCAATCTCGAGTTGCCTGATCGCGGCATTTATTTTTATCGCCGATATACTAATCAACGTTCGTGGAATACCCCCCTGGCCGATAGCTAATAATGCAATAATAAAGAGCAAGACTTGCATGAACCTTACACACACACACACACACACACACACACACACACACACATATACAGTGGGGGAAATAAGTATTTAATCCCCTGCTGATTTTGTACGTTTGCACACTTACAAAGAAATGAACAATCTGAACGAATGAATGAATGAATGAATGAATGAATGAATGAATGAATGAATGAATGGTCTTTATTGTCATTGATATAGTACAGGTACCAAACAACAACATTTGGGAGGGGGGGCTCCCCTGGTGCTAGGAAAGAAAAAAAAACTAAAAAACTTACAAAGAAATGAACAATCTATCATTTTAATGGTAGGTTTACTTTAACAGTGAAAGTCTGAATACCAACAAATCCCGAAAAATAAAATAAAAATATTTTTTTTAAATATAAAAGTCGTTTCTTGTAGTTGGTCACCAGGTTTGTGCACATCTCAGGAGAGATGTTGGTCCACTCCTCTTTGCAGATCCGGAGGGGAGAGGGACGGAGGAGAGAGAGAGAGAGAGGGACGGAGGGGAGAGAGAGAGAGAATGTGTAGCCATTATTTAACTGCCCCCCACACACAATCCACTAACCTACCTGTGTGCATTTGTGTGTCTATGACTGAGTGTGTAGGGCAGTGTGTGCGTTTTGTGTGTGTGTGTGTGTGTGTGTGTGTGTGTGTGTGTGTGTGTGTGTGAGAGAGAGAGTGTGAGAGAGAGAATGACAGTGTGGGATAACTGTGTGTTTTTGTGCGTGTGATACTTTGTTGGTCTGTGGTGAGCCTCATGTGAGGGAGAGAATGACAGTATGAGGAAGAGTGTGTTTGTTTTAGTGTGAGACTGTGTTGGTTTGTGTGTGTATATCTCTCGCACACTCTGCATAACAAACCAACTAACCATAACCTACCAATTAACAACCATAACATACCAACTAACAACCATAACACCAATTAACAAAGCTGAGGTCAAGTTTCCTACTCGTGTGTCTCCACCTCCCTTCCTCTCTGGTGCATGCTTGGTGCTCTGAAGCGTAGTCTGACTGTGGGGAGCATGGCGCGTTCTGGCCTGTAGAGGGAGCCAGACTTTTGGTGGAGAGGGTTGACGGTCTGATTACGGACAGGTGTCAGTGATCAGACTCGTTCTCTTTCATATGGGAACGCCCCCTGCGTGACCTCATCAGAAGCTGAATTACACTGCGCCAGCCCATTGGCTGGCCCAGGCGACGCTTGTGTCACGAGTGACGGGACCCTCCGCCTATATAAAGCGTCCGGTAGTAGGAGGAGGCAGAGACACGCGGACACTGAGAGAGGAAGAGAGAGAGATAGAATAACTGTTATTATTTAGGAACCTCTTCAGCCCGTCAGTGGCGGGGCTGAATCTGTCAGGACAATACAAACTCATTGAGTACACCGTTCCTCTGTGCCTAGAGACCTTTACAATGCCTTTCTCCTCAATTGTCCGCCTATGTAAGGCTTACACACGGCGTCTGTCGTCATTCAAAAACCTCTTCTCGCTTCTCCACTTCCCCCGGTAGTAGGAGGAGGCAGAGACACGAGGCAGAGGCAGAGACACGCGGCCACTGAGAGAGGAAGAGAGAGAGATAGAATAACTGTTATTATTTATGAACCTCTTCAGCCCGTCAGTGGCGGGGCTGAATCTGTCAGGACAATACAAACTCATTATTTAGGAACCTCTTCAGCCCGTCAGTGGCGGGGCTGAATCTGTCAGGACAATACAAACTCATTGAGTACACCGTTCCTCTGCCTTTCTCCTCAGTTGCGTCTGTGCTCCATTTCATTACTGCAGCTGCAAGACTCGAAAAGGACAAAAATAATGATGAATGTTCAAAGCCCCTCGGCGGTCTACCTCCTACCTTCCTAGCTGACCACTCGCCCACAATAAACGTACCCATGCAAGTTTTTTTTTCCACATGGAGCTGTCTGCAAGGCACGCACACCTTTCAATCTAGTTTTTACTCCATAAGTGATCAGGCAGAATATTATAATTTGGCCTGACTCTAAAATATGACTTGCACTGTACTGGGTTACATGGTGTTATACAACACAGCTAGTTCTGTTTAATTATATCACTCTACTGCACAAATCAATCTAGCTACTGTGAAGCTTGCTATCAATTGGTAGCTAGTTAATAATGTGGCTGCATTTTCTAGATGGCAGTGTCCTCATAAAACTCATCTGCTACATTGCAAACATTTGCTTGCTAGCTAACATAGGACCACACTGTAGCTAGCTAGTCTTCTGCTTGCTAGCTAACCCACGCCGTAGCTAGCTAACACCACACTGTAGCTAGCTAGCCCAGCTTGCTAGCTAACACGTAGGCTTACTTGCGTTACGGCAAATGACACATTTCTCTCTATATAGCTATACCCTTTGAAAATACATAACTTTGTAAAGTTACTGATTTTCATTCATCTTGTTGCGGTCATATTTTGTGCTTGGTTACCCAGTTTACCTAACACTTAGTTTTGCATTTACAATTTTAGAATCGTTTGGATGCTGTCAAAACGTTAAAATAAAAGGCGCTCTACAAAGTTGTATTAAGTCCACCAAATATGCGAGCTTTAACAAGTTTGTTCACTAAACAGCGCATTGTCTCACCCAAAGCAGTTACATTTAAGAAACGTGACGATAAAGACACAAACTATTCACTGAAAATAAAAGAAAACGAACAAATCATTTGAGGATATATTTGCGACAGTGGTGAAAGTGTATTCCTAGCCTTGAATGTCCACTTTGATAAAGGTTAAACCAAACAATTCAACAATAGAGTACTTTTACTGCACAGCTGAGCCAGTGCGCCACACACGTCATCTCTACATCTCTTGCAACCTGCAACAGAAGCATAAAACATTTATTTTTTATATATTTGTCATTTTAATTACATATATATTAGCAGAAATAAAATGACAAAAATATATACAAATAAAAGATAAAATGCTTTGTACTCACCAAAACAACTGAATATTTGAACACAAAATCCATCCTCCTTTCTTTCCTCGAGACTTCAATTACTCTGTTGTACAGTTAATCTGTGCATTTCAGTTCCACCAATATGTCCTTTTCAATAGACATGGAGGCTAATGCTGAAAGCCAAGTCTGTCCAGTAGCATTTCTGGCATACATTTTAATTTGCTTTAAGGCCGAGAATGACCGCCTGATGGTCACTGCCACACATGCCAATGTGTTAAGCTGCCCCATGCTCTCACTCAGATGTTTCTGCTTCAGTGGGACTTCAGGGAGGAGATCAGTGGGACTTTCCCTTCAAAATCAGTCATGGCATTCATTACAGTTAGTTCTGTTTTTAGCCGGGACAGATCGAACAGTGTTCTGTGACTCTGTGTTAAGCTGGAGAAGGCTGTTTGAGGGAATTTCTTCCGGTAGGTCTGAAAGTGCTGGGGGTCGAGGAGGGAAAGAAACATGCATTTTTCGTGGTCTTGAAACCTATTCCATATCTGGCAAATAATGATGTCCAGAATATTGCTGTAGAGTTGTTGGTAGTGTGCGCGACGGTCTCCTTGTGCTGTACGTGGGCCTCCGCGTGTGCTCGGACCACTTGAGATTTACATTTACATTTTTGGCATTTAGCAGACGCCTTATTCCAAAGCGACTTACAGTCAATACATTTGAATACTAAGCATGTGAATCGTCAGTCCACCATTCGTGGCAGGAAGAGTAATCTAGCTCAGGCCCGGGGCCATTGATAGAAGGAAAAACCTTCTTCAATCACCTTCTTCTAAAACCATTTTTTTATTTTTTATACTGGAGGAACAGAGAAACAGTACAAGGGGGGCAATAGAAGTTCTTAGGGACACAGTAGAGGGGAAAGCGGGTGTCTTTAGGAGACTTAGTGCTGAGGGGCAGAAGATGTCTCAGGAGGAGCAGTTAAGGTGTAACCTGAAGAGATGGAGGTCTTCAGTCTACGACGGAAGATGGGTAGTGACTCTGCCGTTCTGACAGCCGTGGGGAGCTCATTCCACCAGCGGGGAGCCAGTGTTGTGAAGAGACGTGATCGGGCAGCACGACTGCTGTGCAGAGGTGGTGAGGCCAGTCGGCCAGCCGAGGTGGAGGAGCGGAGTGAGCGGGCTGGAGTTTGGGGGGTTACCATTTCCTTCACCATTTCCCTGTCTCCCTATTAGTGAGTGTAGCTGATGGGTCTCCCTGTATCTCTATTAGAGCAGTGTTGCATCAGTACAGGTACAAGCGTGTCCAGCCTAAGATGCCTTTTGTAATACAGGTTTTCATGCTGCATCAGAACTGTGCCTCTAATGTCACACCAACGATGCGTTCATAAAACTCCATGTTCAACAAACTTGGTCAAGCAAATGTTCATTTTATGCATTTCTTCTCCTTTGGCGCACTCACAGGGTATATACAGGAATCTTGAGGTTCATTTCAATACCTTTCAAATACTTTTTAAAGACCTTGACAATATTTTTCCAGACCTCACCGCCACTTCGAGCTGTAACCGTTTACATCAGTGACACCTTTAACTTAAGCCGCCTCACGCTACGGAAACAGGAGATAGGCTCCTTCCCTATGGGCCATTAGGCTCGAGAACCATCGGTTCTACTTACTTATGTGGTCTTGACTACCTGTCCACTTTCTCACCTGGTTCTTGCTCTCTCTCTGGTGTCCCAAACCTAACTGTTTTCTGGGTGAATCTCGGATCCATGCGGGCTCCAGTAGGTCTCCTGCAATACTGTGATGTAATTCAACCGAAGATTCATCTGAGAAATCCACCTTCTGCCACTTTTCCAGCGTCCATCCTTTTAGCAGGCTGTGGGTCTTGGCAAATGCCACACTGATTCGACCATGGAGGCCATTTCGAGACAGAATTCTACAAACTGTTCTGGTTGACACGGGGACTTGAGGTGACCAGGCCTGGTGGAGCTCTGCTGCAGTGGAAAAGGGGCTGGCCTTGGATTTTCGAGCCAACAAACGGTCCTCCCGAGCAGTTGTCTTACGGGGTCTGCCGGACCTGGGCTTGTCAAAAACATCTCCAGTCTCTTCAAATATTTTTCTTATTCTTTGTACTTGACGCTGAGACACATTGAAGGTGTCAGCCACCTCAGCAGTGGATCTGGTCTTCAGCCTCTTGATAATCAACGCTTTGGTCTCAGGGTGAATCTTAGGCATGTTGTCAGAGGTCAAGTTGCAGTTGATGTGAAGGTCTGGTGTGCTGGGGTTCTTTTTATACACACCCACTAATTGATTGATCAATTATTGATCACAAGTGAGGCTGTAATCTAGGATTGGGTGCATCATATGACAAGGCAACAAGACTTTTGTCTTTGCAAAAACTGACTCACTGGGCTTTACCAAGCTGTGAACGTTAGAATGCTTTTCAGCAGTTTCGTTTTGCACCATAACATTATTTCAAAAGCTGTTGGGATTGAATTTAGCCATTTCTTGTAAAGACATTTTGATTAGAAATATATTTGAGGGGCACTTAAGGTCAACTTGTACCCAAGCGACAAGACTTTTGTCAGGGACTGTATATCAATGACAATAAAGACCATTCATTCATTCATTCATTCATTCATTCATTCACTTGCTGTCTGTGTATCCCTCCGCGGTCTCACCGCTCAGCTCATATATAGCCTATCCTCCTTTTAAAGATGACAAGAATATTTAGTCTAGAAGCTTTTCACCATCAGATATTAGCAAGTTGTTTGTCCGAGTTTTCTGCCAGTAGTGACTTTTGCTGTGTTATGATTGGACAGTTTTTGGGGCGTGGCTTAGCGATAGGTCCATTCTAGTTCCATTCCAAGGCTAGTTTCGGACTTTGTGGCTGTGTTCCACCAACTCTCGGATATTGACACTGAACCACACCTACCTTTGAATGGTGTGTTTGTATCGCAGACATACATCACACCACACAGTGTGTATTCGTTAGTATTCATATCCAGTCTCAGGTGTTGACTATACAACGAATTAGATCAAATCCTTTTTTTGTTTCTTTATTCAATTATTTATTTTTCCTTTGGTTTTGTTATAGCTCACAGGGAGGGGTGTGAGGTTGCAATGTTGCTAGAGAAACATGGGAGAGAGGGAGGGAGGGGTAGGGAGGGTACAGGCATGGGAGGGAGGGAGGGAGAGAGGGGAGCTCACAGAATCACACAAAGACTCAGAAAGTCTTTTTTGCCTCTTTTGAGAGGTTCCCTCCTCTGACTGGTAGCCGCCAGGGTGTTGATCAGTGCCCACCTCCCTTTTTCTTTTCTTGGACACCCTCTGTGCCTGACCGGCAAGGACTCTGGTGACTTTGGTGTCTGTGTCTCTATCCCTTCTATGTCTCTTCAGAGAGGTTCCCTCCTCTGAATGGGAGCCACCATCAGCCACCTCCCCTTGCTCTCTTCCTGGACACCTTAGTCTGTGCCTGAGGTGCAAGCACCCAGTTGGTGGCCAGTTGGTAGTCCACAGGTAGGAGAACTAGCGACCTTTGAAAGTCTCCTATCGTCAACATTTGCCGTCCGCTTGGGTCGCGGACACGGTTCCTGGTCATCCAGAGGAGTTCCTTGAGAGTCATTCTTGGACAGCCATCTGGTGCCCGCTCCACCTCAACATGGGCTCTACCTCCATGACTTATGATCTCCTCTGGTTCATCATCATCCTCATCATCAGATATGACCATCATGGCTGCAGCAGCATGATTCATAGACACCCTCCCCCGAGGAGCCACAGAGGAAGAATGACCTAAGAGCATAACAATAGTCAAATAACATGTTATAGCATATTCACATTTATTTATTTTTAGCTTTTTTCTATCCTTTATTTATTTTGGTGTCCCATTAAAAAAGCACATTATTTTTAAGTTGTTACTATATCTTTTTTTCATTCCACCCCATACAATTCTTTAGAAAAACATTTCTAGTATCAAAGTGAACAAGTCATTCACTAACCAAACAAAATTGATCTAAAGGTCCAGCTTGAGGAAGGGACCTCCTCTTCCTCTTCCTTCACCACAATCTGGCAAGAGGCATTGCGCTGCTGGCACTCCACTTCCTCCTCTTCATCATCACTGCTTATCACCACAATCTCCTCAGGCACATCATCGTCATCATCATCAGATATGATGATGAAGGGTGGAGCAGCATGATTTCTAGACACCCTCCCCAGAGGAGCCACAGTGGAGGAATGACCTAAGAGCATAACAACAGAACATAACATGATAAAAGCATATTCACATTTATTTGTGTGTTATTTATTAGTGGTTTATAAATGCCTGTTACGTTCTATTTTCGCTAGGGAGAAGAAGAAGTAACAAAGTATTACTGGTGTTATGTAATAATGATATTTATTACAGGCCAAGATAAATTAACAGTCTTATTGGTATTGATAAAAACAGAACTGGAGTTACAACAAATGCTTCAAACAAATAAACAATAAACTCATCCCGTGGATGGTTAAATAAACAATAATAATTACTAAATGGTTTCTAACACAAGGTATAAACGAACAAAGTATCAACTAACAAGTATCAAACTAACAAGTATCAAACTAACAAGTATCAAACTAACAAAGGTATCAAACGAACAAAGGAGTACAACAAAAGAATGGTGGGAGCTGCTGCTTTCATTTCATTGTCTTTTAACTGATGTGGCCTCTGATGATTGGCTGGTTTGGAGTTGATCGGCTGGAGTTGATTGGCTGGAGTTGATTGACCACTGCTGGAGTTGATTGGCAGTTATCACGGGTGGTCCCCTGGACTGGACTTATCTCCTATGGCTGTTAAAGAGACATACACACAAACACACAGACACAGACAACCAGGCTACTCATAGCCGTCACACTCCCCCCCTTAAGACACAAACCCAAGGATTCGGACAGGTTACCACTGCTATTACCACCACAAACCAACCTGCCCGCCTACTCCTCCAATACTCTAGAGAGAGTATCTGCTAGCACATTGTCTATCCCTTTTTTATGTTTTATTTCTAATTTGTAATCTTGTACTATCAAAGCCCATCTCATCAAACGTTGATTGTCATTATACATCCGAGATAGGAAAACAATGGGATTATGATCGGTGAACACCACCACCGGCAAGGAACTGGACCCCACATATACTTCAAAATGTTGTAGAGCTAATAGCAAAGCAAGCGTTTCTTTCTCAATTGTAGAGTAATTTAATTGGTGTTTGTTAAATTTTCTAGAGAAATATCCCACAGGATGGTCAACCCCATCCTTGTCCTCTTGCAATAGCACAGCCCCAGCTCCAACTCCACCAGCATCCACCTCTAACTTAAATGGTCTACTAAGATCAGGAGCCGCGAGCACGGGAGCATGACTTAGCAGTGATTTAACACTGTCAAACGCATGTTGACACTCCTTGCTCCACACAAAGTTTACTTTAGGGCTGAGTATACTGGTCAATGGGTGTACAACAGTCGAAACATTTCTGCAAAATCTCCTGTAGTATCCTGCCATTCCCAGAAATCTGCGCAGTGCCCTCCGAGTGTTAGGGATGGGACACTCGGCTATGGCCACTACTTTTGCCTCCACAGGTAACACCTGCCCTTGACCCACTTGTCGGCCCAGATAAATGACAGTAGCTTGTCCAAATTCGCATTTGATCAGGTGTCACAAATGCAGAAATTTGGGAGGCGCGGTCAGTCAAGGGCACTTGCCAATAACCTTTGAGCAGATCTAATTTGCTAACATACTTTGCCGTACCCAAATTGTCAACACAATCCTCCATCCGTGGGAGAGGATATGAATCAGTAACAGTAACAGCATTTACCTTTCGGAAATCGGTTATAAAACGAGGAGAACCGTCAGGTTTCATCTCTAGTAAACAGGGAGAACTCCAAGCACTAGAGCTAGGGATTGCTAACCCATTACGCAATAAATACTCAGCTTCCTGTCTCATCAAGGCCCTTTTTGTCGGGTTAACACGATAGGGATGTTGTTTGATAGGCCGCACCCCCTTAACATCAATGTCATGTCGAATTACAGTAGTTTGACTCGGCACATCACCAAATATACACGGAAAACGCTTGATCAACTCCATCACCTCAACTTGCTGTTCAGCTGACAAATGAGTTAACTGAGTGGGCAACACTTTTAACATTTCCGAGTTGACCAATCGAGTACTCTGATTAGAGGAATGACGTGCCATCAAATCCTCATCGGTCGCGCACAGAGACTCTGTCACAATTAATGCACAGCTGCCAGTGACTACCGGCTTAGGGACAGTTTTACATGTCTCCTGACTAATTTTAGATTCCTCACGGGAGTAATAGCGTTTTAACATGTTCACATGGCACACCCTAGTACTTCTCCGTCTCTCGGGAGTACTGATCACATAATCAGTGTCACTAAGACACTCACGAATATCATACGGACCACAGAATTTCGCCAACAGCGCAGCGCCTGGAATAGGCAATAGAGCTAAAACTTTATCACCTACATGAAACTTTCTAAAAACAGCAGTGCGATCATAATGACGCTTCATCACTGTTTGCGAACTAACCAGAGACTCTTTTGCAATGGTATTAGCCTGATGCAAACGCTCACGAAAATGACTAATGTAATCTAACACATTCCGCTCCGCACTAAACTCAACTGAGAGGAACTTATCCTGCAGTGATTTGAGCGGACCGCGAGGCGTATGTCCAAAGACAAGTGCCGCGGGACTGAATCCTAAAGATTCCTGAACAGCTTCACGAGCTGCAAACAACATGAATGGTACTCCTTCATCCCAACTCTTCCCACTCTCTAGACAGTATTTACGAAGCATTGCCTTAAACGTCTGATGCCATCGTTCTAATGCACCCTGACTCTCAGGATGATAGGCACTGGAAACAACATGACGTACCCCTAACGTTCTTAGGGCTTGTTTGAAAAGCTTAGACTGAAAGTTAGTGCCCTGGTCAGATTGTATAACAAGAGGAAGACCGAATGTGGAAAAAAACGTTGTTAAAGCTTTCACCACTGAGCTGGCTGATATATTACGCAACGGAACAGCTTCGGGAAAACAAGTAGCAGCGCACATAATAGTGAGCAAATACTGACTTCCACTTTTAGTCCTGGGCAAAGGTCCAACACAATCAATTATTACACGTTCAAATGGCTCCCCTATAGCAGGAATGGGATGCAATGGTGCGGGTGGAATGGATTGATTAGGCTTACCCGCCATCTGACAAGTATGGCAACAGCGGCAGTGCTTGGCAACATCCGCCTTCAGTCCGGGCCAAAAGAAATGTTTCAATATCAGCTGATAAGTTTTAGTTATACCTAAATGTCCTGACCACTGGCTCTCATGTGCTACAGATAACACCTGTTGTCTATAACCCACAGGCACAACCACTTGTTTTACAGTATTCCACTCACAACCATTTGCATTAGGAGGAGACCATTTACGCATTAATATCCCATCGTTAAGGAAATAAACTACGTTGCCCCCTATTTCAGATTCCTCACTAGCTGCATGTAAAAAACATTTGTTTAATGACTGATCAGCTACTTGAGCGACACGCAATCGCTCGCCGGTTACAGGGAGAGATAGGCTGTCAGCGGATGGTATGGTAGGACTCGGGGAGGATGGTAACTCTACCACTTTCTCCCTGGGAGAAGCTGAAACAATCGGGTTCTCATCCCTTTCAGAAAAGGCTTGCATAATCACACTATCACAGAGAGAAACATCGCTATCCTCCTCTCTGCCTCAACTCGATTGTGCACAAGTTATAGCGCACACCGGAAACAAATCAACATCTTTTGTCTCAGATTCCCTGCATTGAGGCGAATCCAGTACCTCCAACGTAGGAGTCACCTTACCCCCAGCAATATCATTGCCCAATAACAATGCCACTCCTTTAATGGGTAACTCTGGACATACAGCGACAGAAAAAAAAACAGTAACCAACTCAGATTGTATGTGAATGCGATGTACGGCCCGCGGGACATAACCCATTTCAATACCACGCAACACAGCTCCATAGCCGCACGCAGACTGATCAGAGAATGGCAGGACACTACATAGAATTACAGACTGTGACCCCCCGGTGTCTCGTAATATACGTACTGGACACTGATCTTTTAGTTCGCCCGTCAATGACACTAAGCCAGTAAATATGAATGGATCAAAACATTTATCACTTTCAGTGCCAGTGGTGGTGCTCATCCCAATGTTAGAACATGATTCCGCCCTAATCAATCCAATACCCTGCACGTGTGGTCCCTTCTTAGACAAGTGCTGATCTTTGTTTTTAAGAGTTAAACAATCAGAAATGACATGTCCTGGTTTGTGGCAGTAATAACATTCCCTATCTTCCTTCCTCGAGCTCTGCGTCCTAAAGGAAGAAGGGTTCACGGAATGAAACTGAGTAGCCGGCGCATTACGAGGCTTCTCAGCAGGAACAGAAATGTGTTTTGTGCATGAGCATATACTCGTCTGCGCGCACAGCAGCAAGGGAGAGGGACTCTATCTTTTGTTCATTTAAATATACAACAATGCGATCAGGCAAATTTTGCTTAAATTCTTCTAGAAGAATTAACTCTTTCAAGGTTTCGTAATCATTTGCTTTACACGCATTGCTCCATTTATCAAATAAAATTCCCTTCTCCCTAGCGAACTCCGCAAACGTTTGGGTGGGGGTCTTTTTAAGATTTCTGAACTTCTGTCTATATGCCTCAGGAACCAACTCATAGGCGCGAAAAATGGCGTCCTTAACCTTAGTGTAATCTAAACTATCAGCAACGGGAAGCGCAGTTACTGCCTCCCGAGCTTTTCCCTGCAACTTGCACTGTAGCAGTAATACCCAAAATTTTCGGGCCAGTGTAATGCGGCAGCGGTGCGTTCAAACGCAATAAAATAGGAATCCACCTCAGTCTCTTTAAAAGGAGGCACCAAAGAAATATGCTTACTGACATCAAAAGGTTTTGGGGTGGTACTGGGAGATGGGGCTTGATTGTGAGCTTGACTCTCGAGCTCTAGCTGACGTAACTTGATCACTTTAGCAGACTCGATCTCACACATCCTCAGCTCATGCTCTCGGGCCTCAGTCCTCTCCTGAGCCTCAGCCTCTCGGGCCTCAGTCCTCTCCTGAGCCTTCTCTTCTCTGATGGCTGCCCTTTCCTGGGCCTCCATTTGGAGACAGGCTAACTGAAACTGCTGTTTCGCCTCCTCTCCACGAGCCCCAGTACTGGCACTACCAATAGGAGATGGGTCAAACTGCTCCAAAGTGATATCCACTTTTTTCAGTGGTGTCTTAAAGGATGGGACGGGCGTCTGAAGAAGCTACTCTCCCCCTGAAGGTAGAGGGCCCCCAGACTCCTCCTCCCCATAATTTTCATCCTTAGCCTTTTCAATCACACCCTTCTCAACCAGTTCCCCCACCAGAAGAAGTTTCAGCTCCTTCTTTGTTATCCTTTTCTCATATGTAAGACCAAAGTGAGTAGCTATTTCTACCAACTCTGCCTTTTTGCATTCCTCCAGTTGTTGTATAGAGGGCTGGGTCATAAATTGTTCCAATTCAAACTTTTTCGTTGCCATGATGTTTATTAACTATTAATTAGCCCAGCCAAATACCTTTTTTAGATCCGGACCCTTTAACGGCGTTAGATCCCGGACGAGCCCCCACTTGTTACGTTCTATATTCGCTAGGGAGAAGAAGAAGTAACAAAGTATTACTGGTGTTATGTAATAATGATATTTATTACAGGCCAAGATAAATTAACAGTCTTATTGGTATTGATAAAAACAGAACTGGAGTTACAACAAATGCTTCAAACAAATAAACAATAAACTCATCCCGTGGATGGTTAAATAAACAATAATAATTACTAAATGGTTTCTAACACAAGGTATAAACGAACAAAGTATCAACTAACAAGTATCAAACGAACAAGTATCAAACGAACAAGTATCAAACTAACAAGTATCAAACTAACAAAGGTATCAAACGAACAAAGGAGTACAACAAAAGAATGGTGGGAGCTGCTGCTTTCATTTCATTGTCTTTTAATTGATGTGGCCTCTGATGATTGGCTGGTTTGGTGTTGATCGGCTGGAGTTGATTGGCTGGAGTTGATTGACCACTGCTGGAGTTGATTGGCAATTATCACGGGGGGGGGGGGTGGATCCCCTGGACTGGACTTATCTCCTATGGCTGTTAAAGAGACATACACACAAACACACAGACAACCAGGCTACTCATAGCCGTCACAATGCCTTATGGATGAAAGTTATTATAAAGTGTTAATGTGTGTTAATATGTTAACACATTGTTTCTTAATAAATGTAATTACTTACCAAGTTGTCGTTGCACTTGTCGTTGCATTTCTATGAAACAGCAAACTCGTGATGGTGAATATATCAAAAATCGTGTTAAAGTCGTGTTGTTGTGATAAACCTGAACTCTCTCTCTGTAGCTTTTATAGAAGTAGAATGATGTTGCCGAGCAACAGTATTTAAAAATTAACGTTTACCGACCTGCCCCACATGCGCTTGGCGGATTCCTGCTCCATTGCTTTGCTGGAGCCAGCAAAGTTTTGGGAGCAGGACTCGGTGTGTTCCTCCTTCCAGGTCTTGTAGTCCTCCTTGGTGACCTTTTTGTCCTTGACAGCCGTGGCTTTGAGGACACAAGAGTGGCAGTAAGTTGACAGCACCTCGTAGTCGATGACTAGCCCGGTGAGGATGTCAATACAGACCCCGATGCCATAATGTGAGGAGAACCCCCTCTTCTGCCAGGTTCCGTCGAACGATACAGAGACGTCGATGACAGCGTCCGGATCCTCCTGCAGGAGCTCTGCCACATCTGGGTCGGTGTCGGCGTAGGCCTTCCGCATCACCTCTCTGGTCTTGTAGAGGCTCTCAAGACCTCTGTTGGTCTCTACGGCTGAAATAAAAAGCAAAGCAAATCACCAACTCTTCATCTGAAGTTTTATTGATAAAAAGTAAAGATGAGAACAAAGAGACTGATGCATTTTATTGCCATTATGTATATATATATATATATATATATATATATACATTGTGTGTCTTGGCCCTTAACCCAGAGTGTTGTGCATATTATTCTGGCCACTGAGCTGGTGTACATCCTTCAACAGGTCTGCAATCTGTTCCTCCTGAAGGTAGCGCTAGCGAGCTGCTCCTCACGGACCATCAGCATGTTCCTCAGGTCGTTAACCTCGGCCTGCAGCTGTGCACTCTGGTCCTGGCTCTGGACGATGAAGTCCTCCAGGCGTTTGGCCATCTCCAGCTGCTGCTCCGTCACCTGCTCCACCCCCAGACGCAGCTCTGACAACTCCTGGGCATGCTGGGAAAATGTGACCATCCTCCCCAGATCCTCCAGAGGTAATCCCTGTTCAGCATCCACAAGAGGACGGAGCCCTTCCACCGGGGCCTCCAGGTAGGCCTCTGGTAGCGACGGGGACTGCATTTTTTGCAAGAAAAAAAAGAAAGAAAAAAAACCGATGAGGAAGAGGAGGAGGAAGAGGATGGCCTTCCTCACTCCATTGGTCAACAATGGTGATGGGCCAGGATGTAGGTGTTCCGAGGAGAGGCCTCCTCTTCCTCGCCTTCCTCTGGCTCCTCTTCCTCCACCTCCCCCTGCATTGTTAAGCGCGTCAAGCACGACCCATCTAGCTCTTGGGCTGCTTCTTTGCATTGCAACGCGAACACTCCTACGCAGGATCGTGCTGATAACGCGAAGGTCGCGGGTTCGATACCCGTACTGGCCACCATCTATAACAACTCCCCCTCCTACTTATGGGAAACGGTTGTGTTATCACAAAAAGTGATAGCGAAATAGCGAGCTGCTCCTCACGGACCATCAGCATGTTCCTCAGGTCGTTGACCTCGGCCTGCAGCTGTGCACTCTGGTCCTGGCTCTGGACGATGAAGTCCTCCAGGCGTTTGGCCATCTCCAGCTCCTGCTCCGTCACCTGCTCCACCCCCAGACACAGCTCTGACAACTCCTGGGCATGCTGGGAAAATGTGACCATCCTCCCCAGATCCTCCAGAGGTAATCCCTGTTCAGCATCCACAAGAGGACGGAGCCCTTCCACAGGGGCCTCCATGTAGGCCTCTGGTAGAGACGGGGACTGCATTTTTGAATAGCATCAACATTTTCCTCCACGTCCACTTCACCACTCTTTCTCTTCTCTCTGGCCAAGCGGAGCTGCATCTGCCTCTTTTTGCTGAATTTTACTTCCATCTTATGTTTGTTTTCTTATCGTCTCTAACATATCTAACTTATCTAACTTATCTAACTTATCTCTAACTTATTAACTTATCGTCGTTTTCTTATCCTCGTAACTCCACTGAATCAATCGTAACTCCACTGAGTCAATCCTTCCGCGTCACATGGGACACGAGAACCAATCACATTTGAGAATTCTCGCATCAACCAATAGGATTGCGTATTTTCAAAAAATGCAACCTATCTATTTTAGTGATTGGTTGCTGATACAAGGGGCGTTGTATATTTTTTTTGCGACCATTTTTACCGAGAGAAACAGATCTATCCAACGAGCCCAGGGTTGCCATATTTCAGGCCCTGTCCACACCTATACGTTTTTTTGATAAACGTTTTTGGTATATAAAAATATTACCGTCCACACCAGCATGTTTATAAACAATGTCTGTATCCACATGCATACGCATGAACGCAATATAAACGCTGTCATTGAGCATTCCACACCAGTAGTCGGCGATATAATATTATCCCCATAGCCCCGCTGGCCAATCAGACGCCTCTGTCTCTCTATCCGCTTGTTAAGTCTGAAGTCAAAAGTGACGTTTAGCCATTTCCGAGTCCAAACCAGAAATTCCCCGCACCAGAGTACCTGTGAACTTCAGCGGTAGAATGACAGTTAATCGTTTTTTTAGACTCTGATCTATTCATACAACAAGGGACACAGCACTTTCCCGTTTTCTCCATATTGTCAGGGTATTTGAGCCTCGGAAAAGCGCTATATAAATATAATTAATTAATATTATTATTTCGGCATTTCGAAGACAGAGCCTCAGCCAACGTTGGACCCGGAAACACGTCACGACTTAACAAGCGGATGTTCTCGATCATTAACCGTGCATTTATATGTAAACAGGTTAAAAGTCCAGTTAACAGTGAAAGAACTAGAAGCACTTTGTACACATGCATTTTCCTCGCTTGTGTAGCCTCGACCACCGTTGCCTGTTGTAAACATAGTAGTTACTGGTGCCAGGATATGACGTTGGAGGGAACAGCAAACAGCTGCAGTGCGCATGATCATAGAAATCTACGCGCATGATGACGTGACAAATACAAAAAGCTCCGTCTATCTCGTCCACACGTCAAAAATATACGGCGAATATACAGCGTTTTTAAACATCTTCGTTTTCAGAGGGCAAAAACTCGTTTGCGTCTGGACGAACCCCCCAAAACGAATATAAAAATCCACGTTTATCAAAAAAACGTATAGGTGTGGACAGGGCCTGACAGCAGCCGTTTCGGTAAAGCTGTGCGTAAAGTACTAACTTTTGGCGAATTTTTGAGGATTTTACGGACATGCACCACAATCAAGTAAAATAAACAACCAAATGTGTTTTTGTCGACGTTTTATTGTCACTAATATGAAAGAAAACATGTTTAGGAGGCAAAAGAGCACCTCATCTCAAAATCGAACGGAAAAAGGGAAAATTGCAGAGGGAGCCAGACTGTCGGTGGGGGATGGATGACGGGCTGATTACGGACAGGTGTCAGTGATGACGGGCTGATTACGGACAGGTGTCAGTGATGACGGGCTGATTACGGACAGGTGTCAGTGATCAGACTCGTTATCCTGCTGGTCTATTTAACCTGTGTGTGTTTGTTCCCCCGGGAGAGTGAAGGAGACGGGGGAAACCTGCTGAGGTGTTGGAGAGAGACAGAGAGAACGAGAGAGAGCTGTACTTGTTCTTTATTCTTTATTATTTAGAAAAGACTCGCTCAGCACGTCAGTGACGTTGCTGAGCCGTGCTGTACGCCAATTAAAAACATATTTACAGCCGTTCCTCTGTGCCTAGAGACTCCTACAACAACTGAGTTGATTCAGTGAAGAAGTCCAATGCCAGTTGAGCATCATTGAACTTATAGTAACATGACATCAATTCTACTTCTGAGTCAAACCTGCCAAGAAAGATGGCTCATTAAAATGTTTGAGATTTCTTCTCAAGGCCACATGAGATTTGTTATTTTCTAAGCGAATGCTTCTGATACCCACCTAATTCAAAATACGAAATAAACCTAATTCAAATACTCCACTGGCTACAATTTTGTCAACTTTATTGCTGAAAATCAGATCAATCAATCAACACTTTGAGCTGTCCTTGAAATCAGGCCTAGTGGGTCTCAACTAACAATTGAGGTTCGGTTTAGGTTCCCACGAACATCTGAGATTGAATTAAACTAATTTAAGTTAAAATCACCAGTTATAATAAGCTCATCGCCTGTATATTGGGCAAGTAGATCCCCAAGTGCTTCAACAGAATCCTTTCCAGCAGATGGAGAACAAACAAGATAGCCTGATAAGGCAATATCAGTGTCAGATATACTGATTCTTTTGAGCCATGATTCACTCGAAACAAGAATATCTGGGTCGGTTTGTAGTACAAATATTTAAACCTGATCTAACTTTTGATCTAAATGTCACGAGATGAAACGGGACCTAATAATAGGATGGGAAGTTCGCAGGCATGTTGATTAGACACAGCTGAAGTGGGTTAGCTGATGAGCGAACTAGTCATGGGATTGGCTGTTGTACCCTTTTAAAAAAAACTGGGTTTAGGTGAGAGAGTGAGAGGAGAGAGGGGAAAAGGATTACGTGTGTTGATGTGAATGGGACTGTTGGTGATGTTCTCTTGGCGTGAACTGTGAGTGAGTGAGTGTGAGTGAGTGGCTAGTATTAGTGCCACACTATTAACCAGTGTTACGACCCCATATGTGTTCTAGTGGATACGGGGTGTAACAATTAAATAAAACCGGGGGGACAAGAATCAGAGGAGAAGGGAAATAAAATAAACAAGATTTATTGTACAAAGGTAACACAAACAGGTTTCCGTGAAACTCTTAACTGAAAACTACTCTATAAAAAAGGAGAGTGAATGAATCTACACTATTAATAATAAAGAATAAAGTAAATTAACAGGCCTTGTGGCAATCTAATCTAAGTAACCAATCAAATACAACTAAGACTAAACGACTATGAACCTAAGATTAATAAACACAAAGTACAAAACTAGGATACAAAACTACAGCTGTAACTAACAAAAGAAACCAACACAAAACAACTATAAAGTTGTTGTCTGGCCCACTGGCACCAACTGAGTGTCTCTCCCAGGCTTTTATCCTCCCTCCACCCTTGATTGAGGATTGAGTAGTGATGGCGAGATCAGTGGCGTACCGCAAAATCCCGAGGCCCACCCGCAAGGTGGCGGCGGGGGCCCTTTCGCAACGGAGGTTAACTCAAACGGATGTTGCGGTACATTTATTTTAAGGCTGCATATAGCCTACTACAGCATAGACCGTTAGTTAACCCTAACCCTACTACAGCATAGATAGACCCTATGGTTGGCCTGGACAGCTATCAGCTACAGCGCGCTGCCCGTTTGTTCAGAATGACACTGTGTGTGTGACTGTGCGGACATATCCATACACAAACGGCAACAAGAACAGACCGACAGGCTACACACCACCCCGAGTTAATTTGATTCATAGATTAATACATATCTCTAATACTATCAAATAATAGACAATTCTTTACTTAGAGATGACTCCATAGACCCTGACACTGGACTGCAGCTGTAATGTGTATTGAGATTATAATGTAGACTGTGTGGAGAATGAAGAAGGAGTCCTTGAAATGTTCTCAAAACATTCACACAAGAGACGTTCACTTCAGAACCCCAACTCAAATGTAAAAGTGCTACAGATTTATTATTTTATACAGATTTATTTTGTTGATGAAATCAATTCACACATGGATTATAACAGACTAAAAGTGGATTATAATTATAATATTATAGTATAACACACTTTACATCTCTTCTCTTCTTCTTGTTGTTCTTCTCTGTGTTATCCTGGACTTCCTGTACCTCTGCCTCCTCTCCTCCCTTCACTGTTACCAAGGTTCTTACCTTTAACAAAGACCAAAATGTCCTCCTCCTGACATTAGTTTGTGCGAAGTCCTTCACTATGTAACATAGTATAGTTTGTTAAATCCATTTGACGTGCGCGCAGGCTTTCAATGCTGAGAATCGCTAGTCTGGAGGGTGTGTCCTGGGACATGGTGCTTCTCAGATAGCTTTTGATAATTTTTAGTTTTGAAAACGATCTCTCGGCCGGGTCAGCCTGCATGCCAGCTGCAGTAACACTGTCCTCCACAGCGGTGCAACAGGTGCATCCACGACGTTCGTCCCTGACCCAGTGCTAATACCGTCCCTGCCCGCGAAGCTGCATTGAGTCGGTTTGTGAGAAAATATTACATTTTGGGAAGTTTCACTGCATTTTGTTACATGTTATATTGCTCTTGCCGTTTTTGCGCACCACTGAGGTACTTTCGCTTGCTCATTTTTCTGCAGGGCCTTCTGTCTCGCTGCCTAAATTTTTTAATAATCTAATAAAAAAGTTTGTATTGTAGTGCCGAGAGACTGGAGTCGGAGGCGGCGTATCAAATGACAAAGCTAAACGTTTAATGAAGAACATGAACTATTGTCAACAACACACTCAAGCAGTAACTGAATAAACAACTCGGGTACCACGCACTTAACTGTCCGTGCGGAACAATACTCCCAACCCACCGTGGGTGAATTATGTCAACCCACCACAGTATCCAATGTTAGGGGGCCCCCCCGCGGTGCGTCGCTTGCGGGCCCGTCTCCTACGCCACTGTTCATTCCTCAAAAGCAAGTATTCATGTCAATGAAAGTGTCAGTGTCATCAAAATGAAAAGTCCTGACACCATTGTTTATGAACAAGATAGTCAAATGGCTTTGTCATGTTTTCATTATGACAGTTCACTCTGTAAGTGTTTTCCAATGCAAAAAAGTCAAATCTTGGTGACACTACCTGAAAATGCTCAAGACAGTACTATACACTATTTGCACAGCCATTTGAAATCTACAGTGGGTTACTGTAACAGGTTCGGGCACAGAGGGAGACAGACAATAGGCTGGGTAGTTTTTACGAACGGGTTTTTATTTCGGGAACAGCTGTTTTGGAGTTTCAGTCAGGCTGAGCCTTGCTCAGGCGAGAACGTCTCTGCCCGCTTCTAGCCCGACCCTTTCGGTCGCGGCTCCCCGGCAGCGCTCGTCCGTCCCTCGGCACCTGACACTCCGCTGCTTCTCCGTTCTGGTATACCCCGCTCTGGTATCCTCCGTTCTGGTATACTGGTTTCCTCGTTACTCCGTCCTTGGGCTACTCAGTCCGACTACCGCCTTCTGGGGAACAAAGCCACACGTTAAGAGCGCGCGTTGATGAGGATCCAATTGGCATCAGCCGATGCCAATCGGACCCTCATCCCTTCACCAACTGTCCTATAGCTCCCCCTGCCGGTCGGAACGCGTCATGTTCCCCACACACCCCCACCACCAGATCAAGGCCGGGCGCGCCCGGCCGCCAGCCTACTCCCCCCCCCCCCCCCATCACGGGAGAGGAAGTCGGCCACGACCATCTGCGTCCCCGGCCTGTGCACCACCGCAAAATTGAAGGGCTGTAGCGCGAGGTACCAGCGTGTGATCCTCGCGTTAGAGTCCTTCATACGGTGGAGCCACTGGAGGGGAGCATGGTCGGAGTAGAGGGTGAACGCGCGCCCCAGCAGGTAGTACCGGAGGGCGCCGACCGCCCACCGGATGGCCAGGCACTCCTTCTCCACCGTGCTGTACCTGCCCTCTCGCTCCGATAACTTGCGGCTCAGGTACAGCACCGGACGGTCGGCTCCCTCCACCTGCTGGGTCAGCACCGCTCCCAGCCCCCTATCCGATGCGTCCGTCTGCAGGGAAAAAGGGATGTTAAAATCCGGAGCATGCAGGACAGTTTTACCACAGAGAGCCGCTTTAATACCTTCAAACGCCACCTGGCACGGCTCCGACCACTGGACCGGGTCTGGGGCACCCTTCCGGGTGAGGTCGGTCAGGGGGCTGGCCAGCTCCGCGAACCCCGGCACGAATTGCCGGTAATAGCCCGCCAGTCCCAGGAACCGCCTCACTTCCTTCCGGGTCCTGGGCTGCGGGGCGGCGGCGACCGCAGCGGTCTTATCTACCTGCGGGCGCACCTCCCCACCGCCCAGGATGTACCCCAGAAAGCGGATCTCCCCCCGCCCGATCACGCACTTCGCTGGGTTGGCCGTGAGCCCCGCTCGCCCCAGCGACTGCAGCACGGCCGCTACCCGCTGCATATGCTGCGGCCATGTATCGCTGTAAATCACGATGTCGTCGAGGTAGGCCGCTGCGTATGCAGAGTGCGGCCGAAGGATACGATCCATGAGCCGCTGGAACGTAGCCGGGGCCCCGAACAACCCGAACGGCAGCGCGGTGAACTGGTATAGACCGCGAGGGGTGGAGAACGCCGTTTTCTCGCGGGACCCTGGCGACAGCGGAATCTGCCAGTATCCCTTCGTACAGTCCAGGGTCGTATAGAATTTCGCCGCGCCAAGCCGGTCCAAGAGCTCGTCGACCCTGGGCATTGGATAGGCATCGAATTTAGACACCGCGTTCACCCGTCGGTAGTCCACACAGAACCGCACAGCCCCATCTCGCTTGGTCACCAGCACGATAGGGCTGCACCAATCACTGTGGGACTCTTCTACCACGCCCAGTTCCAGCATCGCTTCTAACTCCCGGCTCACCACGTCGCGTTTGTGAGCCGGCAGCCTATACGGCCGTGTCCGCACCGTAACGCCCGGTGGCGTCTCTATGTGGTGTTCTATCAGCGTGGTGCGCCCGGGTAGGGGGGAAAACACATCCGCGAACCTCCGTTGCAACTCGGCCACGTCCGCTCGCTGGGCCGCCGAAAGATGGTCTCCCAAGTGGGCCGGGGTACCAATTTTAGACTTTGGGACCTCCGGTCCGAACTCATCCCTCTCGGGAAGTAGCGTAGCCAGCGCGACAGGGATCGCCTCGGTCCATTTTTTAAGAAGGTTCACGTGATATATCTGCGTGCTATCCCCCCGATCTGAACGCACCACCTCATAGTCCACCTCCCCCACCCGCCGTGTGACCGTGAACGGCCCTTGCCACTTGGCGAGTAATTTCGAGCTGGAAGTGGGCAGTAGTACAAGGACCCTGTCTCCCGGTGCGAAGATGCGCAGCTTAGACCCCCTGTCGTACAGGCGCTTCTGTCGTTCCTGGGCCTGGTGCAAATGCTCCCGTGATATAACCCCTAACGTGTGGAGTTTTGCCCGCAGGTCCAGGACGTATTGAATCTCGTTTTTACTGTCGCTGGACCCCTCCTCCCAGCTTTCTTTAATGAGGTCCAGGACGCCGCGAGGCTTGCGCCCATATAAGAGCTTGAATGGGGAAAACCCCGTGGAAGCCTGGGGGACTTCCCGCACCGCGAACAACAGGGGGGCTAGCCATTGGTGCCAATTTTGACTATCCTCGTGAACGAACTTACGGATCATTGATTTAAGCGTCCGGTTGAACCGCTCGCACAGACCATCGCTGGCCGGGTGGTACACGCTCGTCCGGACCGCTTTAATATTCAATAATCCGTACAGCTCTTTGAGGGTGCGTGACATAAAATTGGTACCTTGGTCAGTGAGGATCTCTTTCGGGATCCCCACCCGGGAGATGACCTGAAACAACGCCTGCGCCACACTCTTCGCGGAGATGGAGCGCAGGGGAATTGCCTCGGGGTATCGGGTTGCGTAATCTATCAACACTAACACAAACCGATAGCCTTGTGCACATCGCTCTAATGGGCCGATAATGTCCATTCCAATACGGTCAAACGGGGCCTCAACCAGGGGGAGAGGGTATAACGGCGCCCGCGGGACGGCCGGGGGGTTGGCTAGCTGGCATTCGCGGCAGGCGGTGCACCACCGGCGCACCTCCGCCCGTATCCCCGGCCAGTAGAATCGGTCCATTATGCGACTAAGTGTTTTATCATATCCTAGGTGGCCCGCCATGGGGTTATAATGTGCCACCTGGAATATCGCTTCCCGGCGGCCCCGGGGAACCAGCAACTGGGTGACGTCCTCTTCCCTGCGAGTGTCACGACTCACTCTATATAGTCTGTCCCTAACCAACGTAAAGTATGGGGGAGCGAGCGCCGCGTCTGGCCGTACCCGTGCACCATCAATCACCATCACCTGGTCGTAGGCTGAGCGTAGGGTAGCGTCACGAGACTGTTCGAGGGGAAAATCTCCCACCGGAGGAAACACCGGCAGCGGCACCTCGGGTGGCGGTGCCTCTGCCCCTGCCTCCTCCTGCCCCTCGTCAGCGTCGGCCGCCCCCGCATCAGCGCAGAGCATGGCGCCCGCCCCACGCGTCCCTGCCCGTCGTGCGTGCACCCCTGTCGTCCCCGCTACTGCCCGTGGGAATCCCGCCTAGTCTAGACCCAAGATTAGGGGATGCATGAGGCTCGGACTAACCGCCGCCTTGACTCTATATTCTTTCCCATTATGTTTGATCTCGATGGGGACCACCGGGTATACGTGAACATCCCCATGCACACACAGTATTGACACCCTCGATGCCCCTACCAATGCCTCTGGTCGCACCAGGCGCTGGTGGATCATAGACTGTAGGCAGCCCGAATCCAGCAGCGCCTCGTGCGTACCCCGCTGCATCCTTACCCGGATACGGTACACCTCGCTCGGATCCGGGGGAGGGGTGACCTCGTCGGCGGTGCGGACAGCCCGGCCGACCTCCATAGCTGGGCAGTCCCGGCGGCGGTGGCCAGGCTGGCCGCACCGCCAGCACCCCTCCTCTGCCGCCTGTGGGGCTCTCTGTGGGGTGAAGGCCACGGCCGCGCCCCCCTGCGTTGCCTCCGGCCACCCTCCCCGGGGAGCGGCCATCGGCCTCTCACGCCGTGTCCCCGCCACGGGTCCGGTCCGAATGGCCAACCCCCCCTGGCGGCGGGGAGCTGGGACCGGGACCGCCCGTCTGGAGAGGGCAGGTGGTTCTCGGCCAGCCCGATGGCGGTGGTGATGTTGGTGGGCCGGTGGTAGGCTACCCAGGCCGCGGTCCGCGCCGGTAGGCCCGTCACGAACCTCTCCAGGGCGACCTGCTCCACCACCTCCGCCGTCGTTCTCTCCTCGGGCTGCAACCACCGCCGCGCCATGTCCAT
Source organism: Nansenia antarctica (assembly GCF_963989245.1). Lineage (NCBI taxonomy): Eukaryota > Metazoa > Chordata > Actinopteri > Argentiniformes > Microstomatidae > Nansenia > Nansenia antarctica. The sequence continues at coordinate 53,966,269 of NC_137675.1, forward strand.
CACCTGCTGGGCGTACAGGAACGGCCTCCCGCCGGGCTCCAGGGTCAGGGCACGGAGCCGGCGCCGGTGTTCTTCCGGGCTCAGCCCGAGCCGGTCCCGGATGGCCCGGACCACTGTCGGGTAGTCGGCCTGGCTGGCCGCCGGGAGACCCGCCAGCGCGAGCTGCGCCTCCCCGATCAGCAGCGGCCGGAGCTGGTGGGCCCACTCGTCTTCTGGCCACCGCTGTCTCCGGGCCACCTGCTCGAATGTCTCGATATATGCCTCCGGGTCGTCCCCCTCCGTCATCCGCAGCATCCGGACTCGGGTCCCCCCTGGCACGCCGTAGTCCCCGTACCCCTCCCGGTCGCGGATGATGGACCGGAGGTCCGCCCGGTCCTCGGCCTGGACGCGGGCCATGTCCATCAGGGCGTCGTGGCTGGCCCGTGCCATTGCCGCCTGTTGCTCCTGCAGCTGTGCCAGGTGGGCGAGCACATGTCCCAGGGGCGACTCCATGCCCCCGCCTGTCTGTTCTCTGGTGTTTTCGGGTCCGCCTCTCCTCTGTGCCCCACGTTGGGCGCCACTGTAACAGGTTCGGGCACAGAGGGAGACAGACAATAGGCTGGGTAGTTTTTACGAACGGGTTTTTATTTCGGGAACAGCTGTTTTGGAGTTTCAGTCAGGCTGAGCCTTGCTCAGGCGAGAACGTCTCTGCCCGCTTCTAGCCCGACCCTTTCGGTCGCGGCTCCCCGGCAGCGCTCGTCCGTCCCTCGGCACCTGACACTCCGCTGCTTCTCCGTTCTGGTATACCCCGCTCTGGTATCCTCCGTTCTGGTATACTGGTTTCCTCGTTACTCCGTCCTTGGGCTACTCAGTCCGACTACCGCCTTCTGGGGAACAAAGCCACACGTTAAGAGCGCGCGTTGATGAGGATCCAATTGGAATCAGCCGATGCCAATCGGACCCTCATCCCTTCACCAACTGTCCTATAGCTCCCCCTGCCGGTCGGAACGCGTCATGTTCCCCACAGTTACACATTACTGTATTTAGTGAGGTAAATGAGTACAAGACACTGAATACGTATGTTTCACATTTTTACTGCATATGCTCTTTGCAATTCTAATTTGTTCACAGCATTGTGCAAAAGAAAAATACAAACTTATTTACAACAAACATAAGAAACACCCTTTGGGTAGAGCTGTGCACAACTGTAAACAATATTGCAGTACATATTGGAACTGAATTGGAACATACAACATAGACAGTACTGTAAATCATTCATTCACATCCAGACGTTCCTGTCTCTCTGGCCACATATTTTCATCGACATCACAGCGAATATCATCCCTGGCAATGCAGCGAGGAAAGTACCTCCTTGAGTGGCGAATCCACCCTCTGCAGGACTGTGCTGTGATGTCATCACATGCTGCATCCATGGCCGCTAGCAAGGCCATTTGGGTATGTGGATGCCGGTCATATACCTTCCACCTCCAGGCAGAGAAAAACTCCTCTATTGGATTCAGGAATGGGGAGTAGGGAGGGAGATATTCCACCAGCATCCTTTCATGTGCTGCAAACAGATCTGAGTGGTGAAAACGCACATTATCCCATACAACAACATACTTGTTCAGATGGTCTCCATTTAGACCCCTCTCATTCTCAGGGATTATGTCCCTGTAAAGAATGTCTAAAAAAGTCAGCAGATGTTGTGTGTTATATGGACCAAGACAGGGTGAGGATGCCGTTTTCTGAGATGGCTGCACACATTGTAATATTCCCTCCTCGTTGGCCTCGGACATCAATGGTTGCTCTCTGTCCAATGCGATTTCTTCCACGCCTTCTACCTTTTGCCAGATTGAAACCCGCCTCATCAACGTATATGAATGTGTGCAGCGGTTCCCTGGCCTCCAGCTCCAGTACACGCTTTATCCCAGAATAGAGAGAGAGAAAAAAACTATAAAAACTTTTCCTGTGTAACATAATGCATATTGGACAACATATTGTACTGTCAGGTAAGTGCACTGCATGGCACTACACAAAGTAACCAGTTTACAGCACTGGACATTAGAGTATGCATAGAACACATAAATGTTTTACCTGTACATACTGGTGACGGATCTCCTTCACTCTGTCGCTGTTCCGTTCAAATTGTACAATTGTTTCATGCGCATTTCATTTCTCCTGAGCACTCTGTCAATTGTAGCGATTGAAACGGATTCAATATTCCCAAAGATATTGTCATCCTCTATAACAGCGCTTTGTATCTCTCTCAACCTTATGGCATTGTTTGCAATCACCATTGCACAAATGGATTCCTCTTGTTGTGAAGTAAAAAGGGGCCCTTTTCCACCTCTGCGAGGTTGTCTTGCCTTGTCTTGTTTATGTGTTGCAGAGTAAAATTACAGTAATGTACAGTAAACATGAGATATACTGCTTTAACCCATATTACTGTAGTGTACAATAACAGTGCTTCCCACTTGTAAAATGCTGCAGTACAGTACCATACTGTAAATATGGCAAATCTTTACTGTAACACTACTTTACACTACAATACAGTAAATCTGTGCTGCAGTAAAGCTGTAAGTCTAAATGTAAAATGTGAAAAGTGACAAGTTCTTGTCCCACTGTAAGCTTCATGTATGACACAATGACAGTAGTGCAGTGCAGATTGTTTAGTGCTGAATTACTGTCCAATATACACACCTGTTTTCCCAACAAAATGTTTGAATAATTGAATTTACAGTGGTTCTCCCAACATTTGGCTGCACCCTTCGACCTGCCTCAGCCATTGTGAGGCCGTGATTGACAACATGGTCCACAATTGTAGCCCAGGAATCTGCCTATGTACCTGGCCTCTTCTTCCTCTTCCCCTGTTTTGTCCCCTCCCCACATCCTCGCCCCTCTTCCACGATGCTGACCTTCTATTTCTGTGTCACAGTATTGTCAAAATGGTACACATCCTGCTGTCCTCCTGGAGTGCCCCCTCTGGTGTACGGGGGAGACGAGCGCGTGGTGTGTTGAAAACATAACCTTTGTGTTAATTAAAACCCTCTCTGTAACACAGCAGGGATGATGTAACCACCTCCCTCACAGTCATCATCCTGGTACTACGTTCTGGGAGAGAAACACACTGCGGTCGTCCTCTGCCTGCTGGTTGCACAGCTGGTTGTGCTGCTGGTTCCTGTAGGTAATATTGATGTGATCTGGCAGAGGGGAGAAGAGGCTTGCGATCCGTCTGGCCTCAGCTGAACCACCTCACAGCAGTGAGGCACTAGCAGTCTGTGACGCGCACGCCTACACATGTACATACACACACACACGTGCATGTGCGCGCACACACACACATAACCACACATACACTTGCACATGCTTAGGGCAATGCTTAGGGCAAGCTTCTTCGGCGTATGGGTTGTTGTTCTTCCTCTCCACTCCACCAGGCTCGGGGCCGAGGGGCTACCCTTTTACCACCCCGAGACCTGGTTGAGGGGCTCACCCGGGCTATATTTCTGGACACCCCTCCAGAAGCCACGTCATCGTCTCGTCATCTAGTACCGACAGACCATGCATCCCGTTGGGTGGGTGGTACACCGGGCAATCCAGGATAATATGGTCTGCGGTTTGGTCCTCTGCGCCACACTCGCACGACGCATTTGGGGCCAAGCCCCATCTATGCATTGATGAGCGGAAACGCCCGACGCCGGTCCGGAGACGATTGAGCCTCACCCAGGATAGCCTTGGCAAGTCCATCCCGAGGGGCTCAGCGCCGGCGACTGGGATGTGGTCGCGGAGTTTGGAGGTGTTAGCCTCCCACTCCGCGCGCCACATATAATCCGCCCATCCTGCCGCACTGATGTTGAGATCTCTGCATTGCTGCCTGAGATCCTGTGCGGCAGGCACAAATGGGTGTCTCGACTTGAGACGCCGGGAGGGCTCCGCTGTTATAGTGAGCCTATCATGGAGCAGATGGTTATTAAGCTCCACGGCCCGGCAGGCGAGACGTGCTGTGGCTCCCATGCGGCGGAGGCCTGCGGGCTGGATGCCTGCTAGGATGGGAAGGTTGTCCACGGGGGTAGGACGCAGGCATCCTGTCACAATGCGCAAGGCTTCGTTTATAGGCGAGTCGATGAGGCGGGTGTGGGCACTGCGACACCATACTGGGGCGCAGTATTCACTAGTTGAATAAACGAGGGCTAGGGCTGCCGTGCGCAAGGTCCTTGCGCCGGCGCCCCAGCCCGAGCCAACCAGTCGCCTCATCAACGCCACACGAGCTGTTAACTTCTTGCGCAGTGACTCGAGGTGTCGGCGAAACGTGAGCGTCCTGTCCAATGTCACGCCGAGATAGATTGGCTCAGCGGAACATGGCAGGGGAGTTCCATCTAGGTGTACTCTAAGCTCACGTTTAGCCTCCCTGTTGTTAAGGTGGAAGGCAGCCGACACCGTCTTTGCCTCGCTAAGCTTCAATCTCCATTTCCGGAAGTATGCCACTAGTGTCTGCATGTCCTGGCTCAGAATCCCCTCCACAGACTGCCAATTTCCAGCAGAGTACACCACTGCGAGGTCGTCTGCGTAGGCGTACTTCCGCGAGAGTGTGTTGGGCAGGTCATAGGTGTAGATATTATAGAGGAGGGGGGCCAGGACCGATCCCTGAGGGACGCCGTTCTTAAGGCGTCGGAGCCTGCTTAGCTGTCCGCGACCGGTGGTGAGGGTAAAGCTGCGGTTACGGATGAGCTCCATGATCATTCTGACCATGTGCCTGTCCGGCAGCAGGCGGAGCAGCTTGCAGGAGAGGCCGCGATGCCATACGGTATCGTAGGCAGCCGTCAGGTCTATAAAGACGGCCCCGGCCTTCTTTTTTGCCGAAAAGCAATCCTCGATGTCTTGAGTCATAAGGGTGACTTGATCTACGGTCGACCTCCCGCGTCGGAACCCGGCCTGCTCACGTGGGAGCAGCGGGTCGACAATTGGTTCAATGCGGGCGTAGATGAGACGCTCGAGGATCTTGAAGGGGATGCATAGCAGAGAGATGGGACGGTAACTCTTAGGGTCCCCTTCAGGCTTATTCGGTTTAGGGATCGCAACAACTAGGGCTCTTCGCCAGATTTTGGGGATCTTGAGTTGGCGCAAACAGGAAGTGAGGAACGCTCTCAGCCAGGATTTCAAGGCGGGTGCGGCATGGAGAATAAGCTCCGGGCAGATGGAATCAGGCCCCGGAGCTTTCCCTGGCTTTAGATGCTGGAGGGCAGCAGCGAACTCCTCCGGGGTGAATTCACCGGAGATGTAGTCACTGCTAGGTGTTGGGGCCCTCCAGAGGTCTGACACTTCTTTTGCCACAAGTCGAGACGACTCGCGGTCTTTGCCCTCGTATGACCCACTTTTCACAAATTGTGATGCAGCTAGCTCCTCAACAATGCAACAATCAACAAGTAAACAAATACACACACACACACACACACACACACACACACACAGGTCCGAGGCTGCCACTCATCCTAATGCTCTCTACCGATTCCAGGAAATCTTGCTCTGGCTCGACCCGTCATTTTAGGGTTTGGGTTAACACTGGAATGGAACTGGAAGAAACATACAAATTAAACTTCTCATTCTACAATGTTAACATAGCAAAGTTTGACATGACTACCACGTGTACATTTGGAACACAGTTAAAGACAGTCACGAGCACATGTCGTGACCACAGTCGTGACCACATACTGGCGCAAAGTGCTGCTGCACGAGGCAAGAGACCAGACGTAGCTAGCTAACTAACAACCACTTTGTACTTCATACATTAGCAAATGGAGTCATCGTTGCTTCTGTAGTCTACAGTTAAAATGCATTGCTTTAGATGTATTAATTACTAACTGGCTAATATTATTGAACATTTAAACATCGCGTTAGAACAGGCGGCCTGTCTAAACTAGCTCGTTAAAATCACAACTGGCAACTGGACTTGAAACCATCTCGTGTGGTTTCTCAATTAAAAGCTTATATTCTTTAATTACTTTGACAGTGACTATCTGGCAGCATGTAAGGTCATAAACATCGTGTAGCTAGCTCTATTTTCTCACAGAACGCCTTAGATGTACTTACATAGAACTTGACTTCTTTCAACTCTCAACTGTCTGCGAGACGAACTGTGTCAGGTTATTTGTAGGGCTTCTCACCCTGAGTATCACTGCGCACGTCATACAATTCTCCTATCATTCATTGGTTCACAGAATACTGAATTCTATAAATATGTTGGATGGCAGGGGTGACCCTGAGGCTTTTCAGGCACTGAAATCTAGACTTCAGTTGCCCAAAACACATCTCAATTCTTGCCCTTGTTTTGTTGTGGGCATGGTTGAAGGCCCTCTCTGCTTGGGTTGCTGGTTCTGGGTAGGGAGTCAGCAAGTGTGGCATACAGGGATAGCCTGTCTCCCAGCAGAACTCCATTAAACTGCCCTATAGAATAGAAGTATTGGTTACATATTGGTTCTTCAGCTTCAAATACATTAAATGAAACTTGGAAAGTAATTATCTTGCCTTGTGTAAACCTGTGTGCTAGTTGTAACTCCCTCCAAGCACGATGACACAAGTGGCTTTCTTCTACTGATGTAATTGGTTTTATTCAGTTCCAACAGCACCGTGAAAACTATAAGAACAAACATTCACGGTTAGCTTGGCTAGTATAACAGCATAACATCACATGTACAACACAGTTCAATACAAATTAAATACACACAGAACGTAAATACCTCGTTGGCTGCATGCTATAAAGGGAATGTTGTCTTTGAATCTGTGGTCTTGGTGAAGCTAGCTGTTCCTGCCATAGCAAGTCCAGAACAACGGCCGCTCCGTCTCAAAATGCCGCCGCCATTACCGAAACGGCAAAAGAAAAGGACAACTGACACGTGATTTCCCAAACCACGCGAGAGCAGACCAAACGAGACCACACCACACAAATCACCATAAACAAACAACAACATTCAAACACCAACAAGCAGACAACATGCTAACCAATATAGATGCCTTGTCAACTGTCCACACGAAATGGGTGGCTGCAGCTACACTCCCACCAAATCACATACACCTTATGTGGGATTTCTATAATCTGCTAAAACTTCTGAAAACTTAAAGAAAAATTCTGTAGGCGGTCTAATAAAGATGTATCTTCCTTTGCCTTAGTGTTACACACAAGAGCATGGCCAAGCTCAGGGTCATCTTCTTTGACTTCTCCCACCTTGCTTTCTCTATCGAGTAGACCTCTTTGCGTGTGTCTCTCTCTCTGTGTCTCTGTGTGTCTCTCTCTCTCTCTTTCTTTCTGTGTCTCTGTGTGTCTCTCTCTTTCTTTCTGTGTGTGTCTCTCTCTGTGTCTCTCTGTGTGTGTCTCTCTCTCTCTTTCTTTCTGTGTGTCTCTCTGTGTCTCTCTGTGTGTGTCTCTCTCTCTCTTTCTGTGTGTCTCTGTGTGTCTCTCTGTGTCTCTCTGTGTGTGTCTCTCTGTGTGTGTGTGTGTGTGTGTGTGTGTCTCTCTCTCTTTGAACGGTAATGGCATCTCGTAGTGACCATTGTCTTTTTGTCTGATGTTTTCGCTCAGGTTTGTCAGGAATTTGAGGTCTTCTTGTGAGACGGGATTGTCTTCTCTGGTTCTTTCTGAAGTCTGATTCAAGGACCTTTGTGATGTCTGAGGGAGTCACTTCTTTCACTTTGATTCGGCTTACATAATGTACTTCAGTTCGGAGATTGATAGAAGACTCCACATCTGGTGTCACTTGTTTCACTACTATGTGATGACTGTTTCCGATGGCATCTCCGTAGTCTACACAGGGATTCCCACATCCAACAATACTCCATCCAAGGTCTGTACGCTGTGCGTAGGGCTGATCTTCTTTTCCAGACACAACTTCCCTTGGAAGAAGAGCTTGCGAGCAGTTGTACCCAATGAGCAGACCTACTTCACAGTCTTGTAGAGGTGCAATCTCTTCTTGAAGGTGTTCTAGATGGGACCACGTTTTAGCTATTTCGTCTGTTGGTATGTGAGTTCTGTTGGCTGGAATAAACTCACGCGTGTAGGCCGGTGGTAAGGAGATCTTCGTATCAGAGTAAAAGCCTCGGACCTGTAGGTTGTTTACTCTTTGAGAGTTTACCATTGTGGTTGAGGTCATCGTAGAGAGCTTGAGCTTGACTTGCTCTTTGTTGGCTTCTAGAACTTCAGCTACATCACTTAGAATAAAGGTTGAGTCACTTTGGGAATCCAATAGCGCATATACAAGGACTTCTTGTGCTGGTTGGGTCGCAGATGAGAGCCAGACAGGGATTGTTGCAGAGGTATGTGTGCCAGCCTCGCCCAGTATCGCTCTATGTGAAGTAGCAGTTGTGGTTGTTTCATTGTGTTGTGATGAGTGAGGTCTTTCTTGACTTGGACTTGGCTCTTGTGGTTGTCTTTGATCATCTTTGGCTCTATCCTCGTGCAGGCAAGTAGGGTGCCGCTTGTGGCACATGTCACACACACTCCTACTGTCGCAGCTCTTTGAGAGGTGGCCATACTTGAGACAACCAAAGCATAGCCTGTTCAATTGAACAAATGTGGTTCTCTCTGGAACTTCCTTCTCCATGAACTTTCTGCATTTGTGCAAAGTATGTCCAGTCTTATTGCAGAACATGCATGTCATAACTGCTGTTTCATTGGAACTTGTGGTCAGTGCCTTTGCTTCAGAGTTTTGATTTCTTTGGACTCTTGGTTGTTCAGCTTCGCCTTGTTTGAGTGATTGTAGAGATGTGATAGGGTTACAGGCGATTTTTGCCTCTCTAGTGAGAAATGCGACAAACTGGCTGAAGGAGGGGAATTGGTTGCTCTGTTCTTCTATGTCAGTAACCTTCCGGTTCCAGCTAGCCGTCAACCAATCCGGTAACTTTGACAGAATTTTCCTGTTTTCATTGCAGTCGTTCAAGATTTCCAGTGCCTTGATGTGGTTCATAGCTGCCTCACAACTGCGGAGAAAATCAGCGAACCTTCTGAGCTCGTAGCTATCCTTAGGTCCCATCTTGGGCCACGCGTGGAGCTTGTCTCTGTATGCTAGTGCGATCGTAAATGGGTTTCCATATCTTTCCTCCAAGAGTTCCCATGCAGACACATAGGCAGATTCAGTGCCAAGTAAGAAATAGCCATCAATTGCTGTCTTTGCTTCACCATTTACATACCTACGGAGGTAGTATATCTTTTCCTTATCCCTGATGTTCTTCTGGCCGATCAGCGTTTCAAATGAGAGTTTCCAGTCATTGTATCTCAATGGATCCCCACTGAATACTGATGGTTCAGGAATTGGGATTCTGTTGGCACTCACTGCGTCTGCTAGCACCTTGACGAGCTCTGCTGTACTTTCATTTGAGGAGGTGGTCACAGCTTGTAGTGCGGGAGACATATACCGAGACGGAGGACTTGTGGGAGCAGGCACTTGCTTGTCTGTTACCATCTCACAATCTAGTACGATGTCTCTCCACTTCTCTTCTGTGTCCTCCACTTGATCATAAACTTGTATTCTTGCTTGTGCTGCATTCAGATCTTTTATTGTCTCCAAACGCTGTACCCTTCTCCGTTTTTCTTCCAGAGTCCTTTGCAGCACTGCATGTTCCTCTACCAGTTCAGCTCTGATTTTAGTTTCCTCTTCCTCTCTCTGGAAACGACGCCTAACTGCTGCTGCCTCTTGATCAGCTTCCTCTTCCTCTCTCTGGAAACGACGCCTTACTGCTGCTGCCTCTTGATCAGCTATCTTCTTCTTAGCTTCTGTTTCTAGCCGCTGTATTTCCTGTTGTTCTCTTTCTTGTTCTTGTAACACCTTCAGAACAGCTTTGCCTGCAGCAGCATCAGCAGCAGCTTCTTGTCGTTTTTCAGTAGACCCGCTCGAGTGTACTGAGGTCCCCTTGGAAACATAAGTGAAAGAACCTACACTACAGTCGAATAAAGAACCTGCTTCAGGCCAATCTTCCTCTTCTCCGTCAGATACCTTTCCACACAGTCGGCTTGAGGCTCTGCATACAATGAACTTGGATATATGGACGCACAGATCGACTCTCTGACGTGTTTCTTGGTCTGGAGTTGAGATTTGCCGTAGTCCGTCATAAACACGCTGGACATCTGCAGAAAGACTTCTGACATCACCAATTATGTCGTTAAGCAGATCATCAGATACAGGCTCCGTTGCTTGTGACAATGCCTGTTTAGAAGATTTAACGTGTGATCTCCATTTACCATAGATGTAATTGAACCTTTGTTGAAGCGCTTTAATTTTTTCATCTTGCATTCCTTTACCCTTCTCTGTTAGAGTTATGGATCTTTGGCCTCTTCTTGGCTGCTCAGCAGCATCACCGTTTTGACTAATTTCAGGCTGCTCTTGGGAATCTTCTCTATCCCTAGCACTGTCTCTTGCCTGATTGGTAAGCTCTCCTGGCTCCGCCATCTTGTAAACTTAATGTATATAATTAATAAACGTGTAGGCCTACTTAGACTATCACTACTTGCAATGTGATCAGTTATCAAGTTTAGCACTTTCTAGAATGTATCACTTATGTAAATATATGTTGGTTTAAGTCTATCAAATATCATCAAAAGATTCAAATAAAGTATTTCAGAAGAGTTAAATTCAAAAACACAACACATGCAAAAAAGGGCATTAAACTCAACTTTGAATGCTACCTTGAAAATACTCAATATAGGCTGCAGTTCAATTTAGAAACACTTCTAGGTTCAAGTTCAACATAAAATGGCGAATATGGACCCCTATAGGCTGATTGTTGTAAATACCTTTTCTCAAATCATACTTTAGTAACACACTAAAAGGTCTCTTGGTAGCACATTTACTAACGTCCTCTTCTTAGATCACTCTTCACTTGTTAGTGTTCAAGTTCTTAATAAATGTGTGGTCTTCTTGCTTCTTATTGTGTGTAAAATGCGAGCTGAGCTTATCTGTCTTTTTCGCCGTCATTCAGTCCCATACACGTTGATGAAACACACGTCGGCCGTCGGCATCATCTTCGGTCCCACTCGGTTGGTGAAACAGTCCGAGTTTTCACTGTAACTCCCTCCAAGCACGATGACACAAGTGGCTTTCTTCTACTGATGTAATTGGTTTTATTCAGTTCCAACAGCACCGTGAAAACTATAAGAACAAACATTCACGGTTAGCTTGGCTAGTATAACAGCATAACATCACATGTACAACACAGTTCAATACAAATTAAATACACACAGAACGTAAATACCTCGTTGGCTGCATGCTATAAAGGGAATGTTGTCTTTGAATCTGTGGTCTTGGTGAAGCTAGCTGTTCCTGCCATAGCAAGTCCAGAACAACGGCCGCTCCGTCTCCAAACGCCGCCGCCATTACCGAAACGGCAAAAGAAAAGGACAACTGACACGTGATTTCCCAAACCACGCGAGAGCAGACCAAACGAGACCACACCACACAAATCACCATAAACAAACAACAACATTCAAACACCAACAAGCAGACAACATGCTAACCAATATAGATGCCTTGTCAACTGTCCACACGAAATGGGTGGCTGCAGCTACACTAGTGATGATGCTCGAAAGATTCTGGAATCATGGACAGAGCCAGGCCATTTGGCTTCAATGTTAGAAATCAGGCAATTTGCCTCGCAGATCATCTGATGGCATAGAGGGAGACCTTCAATGATGTGGCACACTTTGCTTGGCAGATACATTGTTATGCATAACTGAGTGTTCACATCAAAACTAATTTCATCTATTAGCACAGATGTGCACATTTGATCCAAAAGCAGTTATTACTATTCTGCCTGACAGTGTATGGACATACCTGTATATTTAGACTATGGAAAGATTTCCGATTGACATAGTCTGCCTCCACAGGTCCAGGTGGGGCCTTGATGCGCACATGGGTGCAGTCTATTGCGCCTAGAACATTGGGGAAGCCTGGAGGAGAGGATCAAGTTAATACAGACGCTTGTCCTGTAGGCTACTTTACATCTATTTTAACACACATCACATACCTGCAATAGAATAAAACTCCTGCTGGATTCTTCGTGTTTCCAGGTGACCAGGGAAAAGGATGAAGTCCGCGAGGCAATGCTTTAGGGCAAGGTACACCCTTCGTACTTCCCGGCATACCGTTGCCTTAGCGAGACCTTCTGCGTCTCCAACTGTGTACAAAAATGCCCCACATGCGAAAAAACGCAAGCCTATGCAGACAGACTGAACTGTGGTCAATGCATGGCTGCGGTGTGTGTGCCTCCTAATTTGTGGCTCCAGCAAACTACATAAATAAACTATGGTTGACCTGCTGAACCTATACCTCTCCCACAGGTACTCATCAGGAAAGGCCAGTGGATTGGTTCTGTCCCTGAAGAGTCTTGGAGCTGGTGGAAAGAATTCTCTTCTGATGATCTGCGCCTCTAAATGCACAGGGTTGATGAGAAATGGACATGCCATAGTTGTCTAGCCTATAGGTATATGAGCAGGCTCTGCTTATATAGCATAGGCCCATGTCAATTAATTAATTAACTAATTAAGCTATTAACCTACATGACACTGTGGCAGAGCAAAGTCATTCCTTTAGCAAGAGATTAGTGGTTATGCTGCATATGTTTCATGTCTTTTGTGTTTTGTGTCTTTTTTTCCTTATATTGTGACTTTCTTTTGTTGTTATCTATATCTATCTATCTGTCGCACAATACCAAACAAAACCAACAGTAACACCAGCTTTGCATGGAAAGTGTAAAGCGATCAACTTCTCCAGAATTGATTTAATTGAGTCGTCACTTACAAGCGAGTTCGTTTAATCTCAACGAGACGTCCTTGATATCACTAAGATAAAATGATCCAATCATATATTTGGCACCACTACTGAACTGTTCTTTAAGAGAATATTTATTCGAGCACATCAGCAAACAATAGCATCAGCAAGCAATAGCATTTCATTCCATGGAAAGGGGTCTTATCTAGCTTCACCTCCTCAGGTCAGTATAGCTGGTTAACTGCAGAAGCTTCACCGGACAAGAGCCCCGTTTCGCCTTGGTGCATAGTCTTTATACATTTTCCTTAACATTTAGGGATGGGCTGTCCCTCGGGTAGGTTTTATGGTAAGCGTCTGTTTTATATCGGTATGTGGCTTTCGACTTCTTTCGGTGTCCGTGCGAGTGTGTTGTCTTCTTCTTCTGACCCCCCGGTCGTTTGTCATGGTGAGTGTTCGGACACTGTCGGCAACGGTATCCTGAGCAGCCTAGTCTTGCGCGACGTTAGATACACACACATTCTAATGTTTTTTAAGGAACCAGTAAGCATATGCACACAGTTATGTTTTTAGGATGCACAGATATTTTGATAGTTATTTTGGGTGTATTCTACGTGCGTTCTAAAGCACTAATTGGCCAGTTATTTAATCTTCAAACACATTCCCTCCTGACCAGGTCTGTAGGTCCTATGTCCTTATCAGGATCGATTGTGTAAACATCACTGTTGCCAGGCCCACAGACTCCCATGACTTGGGATTCGATTAACAAGTTAAAATACAGTATAGAAGAATAGACTTATCATTAATCATTAGTTATGATAGTATAAAATGAGTATAGGAAAATAGAATATCATAACTGTCACGACCAGAAGGCGGAACCCAGAAGCAGACAACGGAGAACAGGTAGTAAGATAATAACAGTGTTTTATTATAAGGTTTGGGGTTAGGGGAATCCGGCTGGGGGAAGGTAGTGCAGGCAGGGGATCAGGCAGGCAGGCAGGTACTCCGACAGGCAGGGGGTCAGGCAGGTAGGCAGGTACTCAGACAGGCAGGGGATCAGGCAGGTAGGCGGGTAGTCAGACAGGCAGGAGGTCGGCAGGCAGGGAATCCTTTAACGGGGAACAGGGAGAATAGGGTTAGGCTAGGGTAACGGATAACGTCAAGAGTAGCAGGAACGAGCATATGAACCAACCATTAAGTGGTTACGATCTGGCGATGACTGGAAGCAGGAGCAGAGCTTAAGTAGGAGCCAGTCGCGGTCTTATTCGTCCACACCTGGCACCACTGATTGATGGCTGATGAGCCAGGGGCGCTCTTAATCGTCCACTGATCGACGTCTGATGATCCAGGGGCGCTCTTAATTGTTCACTGATCGACGTCTGATGATCCAGGGGCGCTCTTAATCGTTCACTGATCGACGTCTGATGAGCCAGGGGCGCTCTTAATCGTTCACTGATCGACGTCTGATGAGCCAGGGGCGGAGTTGTGACAATAACAGCAGGTACAAAATGGTTGTTAGTACATAGGTAAAAATAAGCAATCTACAGGCGGTTTGAACCACAACACTTTCTCCCAGTCAGGAGCCCCTTCCCCCCATGTCGCTCAAAAGCAGAACCTCTCTTTTATGGTTCTGTGAGACTTCAACTGACCTCAGTCACATATTATTTAAATGAACACACAGTACTTGATTTATCACTTCTAGTTATTTTAATACAAATCCCTAACAAATCCCCCCTTGGTCATAAACAAAATTATGACCATCACAGAGAATTTGTAGCCGGACTTGGTGAGATGGGTCTAAGACAGACCGCAAATGCCTTTATTTACACCATTCCATCACAAACCTCCATAATCACAACATCTCTTCAACCCCTACGTCACGATCCATGATATCCTCCCCCTCTAACAGCGACTGCTGCTGTTCAGCAATAAGCATTTGTAATTGTATCTGTGTCCCAGCATCAACCTTGGTTAGGGCTGTAGTAATCAGTCGCTGGGCCAGGCCTCTAATGCAAGGGATAATACAGCAGCCAAACAGGATCAACACTGTGGCAGAGATGATGAGGGCAGTGAGCATAGACATAGACAGATTTTTCCATTTAACAAAAACAGAGTCGACACAGTCACCAATAACATTGCTAACTCCAGAGTTTGCATACACCTCTTATAACATTCTAGGGGTAGTGGTGGTCTACTCTAGTGGACTTGTGATCGGAAGGTTGTGAGTTCAAATCCCGCCTGAAACCACACCACTACTAGTGTGCCCTTGAGTAAGGCACTTAGCCCTCAGTTACTCCAGGGGGAATGTCCCTGTAATTCGTAATTGTAAATCGCTTTGGATTAAAAGCGTCTGCTAAATGGCAAAATTATTAAATTAAATTATTAAATTAACATCCTCACCCCCATCCACCAAATCTCTCATTATCAGTGCCCAAGTGTCTCGCACCGGCCCATGAGTGGGACCATGTGCCTCAGCACCAATAACATTCATTAGACCTGCATGGGCCACTATTCTTCCGTCATGCGCTCTCCACAACCCGTAGCCCTTTTCAGAGGACCAGCTTTGCGTCGCCCCCCTTGTTACCCACACTGACCTTTCTTGGGGGGAGGCGGCCCCCCTGTATTTCCTCTATAGTCTGTACCAGGGGTAGGCAACCTTTTTGATATGAAGTGCCATTTTTAAATGTTCTTGTTAGTCAGTGTGCCAACCACAATATCAACATTAATTATGACTCGACATCAAACCAAACCAAACAGACCAACAGATCTGCAATTTTATTCCACAACATGAACAACAATTTTCAGCAAAGAGCTATGTATGCAAAGCCATGTATGCTAAATAAACCTAAAAATGTAACTAACTGAAACTTGAACAAAATTACCAACATAACATCTAAGACAACTAAACGTTGTGATGCGTAGCACAACTTTAAACAAATTGGAGCGCTCAATTTCTACCAAAGTTGCTAACTGCGCTCCCTATGGTTATCATTTTAATAAGTAGGCCTAACTGGAGGGTGATTATACAAGGGTCTTACTTGTATGAATTATAATTTATATTTATATAATGATTTGGTTGTTACTTACATTTTATTCTTTTATTCCAACCACAACAAACATATATATTTTTTGGGTTGCAAAGAGCTATGTATGCAAAGCCATGTAAACAGTCCTAACAATCAATGTCGTGATCCCTGGCCTTGTTTTCCTTTGCTCAACTCCATTATCTGGGGGTGGTACTTGGTCACTTTAAGTTGCACACAATTAATGCAACTGCTCCCCTCTGTTTCCCGACCATGGCAGGGGCACCATCTGTTGTCACTGCAAAAATCCTGCTAATATCAATCCCTCGCTCCACAAAATGCTCGATAAGAACTTAAGCGATGTCCTCACCTTTTGTTGTTTCTGGCATTGGTTTTAGGCAGCAGAGCTCCTCCCTTACAGCAGAATCACAGTATCTTGCTATGACAGCCAGACGTGGCATGTCATTCACATCTACGCTCTCATCAAGTGCGAGGCTAAACACCGTCGCATCTTTCAAACCAGCGGTCTGCTGCGCTTTCACGTTTTCTGCCATTTCTCCTATTCTTCGTTCCACACTTCTGGCTGACACTGGGATGTCTTTTATTCTTGATTTTATTGTGTCTTTGTTTGATAAGCCTTCAAACAAAACATCTGAGCTACAGAGGAAAGCCTCCTTAATATATTCTCCATCAGTGAATGGCTTTCCACGTTTCGCAATGCAATGAGCAATGCGAAAGCTTGCTTCAGTTGCGTGATTTTTAGCAGTGGCAAATGCTTTAAAGGTGCTGGCCTGCTTCCCATACCTTGACACAGCACGTCTTATTGATTCAGCCTTCTCTGCTTCATCCTTGAACGACTTGAGTTATATTGATACAAGTATCGAATCGAATTCAGAATTTTACTTTGAAAATTGGCGCCAGAATACGGCTCTCGTGGAGTGGATGAGAGACTAGGGCTGCATTCGTAAATTCGCCCTGAGAGTGCCTGAGCGTCCCTGAGACTGCCTCTAGTCCAATCAAATTACTTGGTCCCATTGTGACATTGAACCCAGTGTGCGCGAATTTACGAACGCGGCCAACATAAAAAAATAAAAAAACATTCTCCCATTCTCGCACATATTGATTAGCTGTCGCGTGCCACTGTTTAAGCTGTCGCGTGCCACTGCTGGCACGCGTGCCATAGGTTGCCGACCCCTGGCCTAGTGGTATCGACCGCTGCCATAGGATTTATTCGTCATTTTTAGACGGTGGTTCGAATCCCTATTCTGACACACTTTTTACTGCATTTCGTTGTCTGAATCTAATCTAAAATCTCATCTACTCTGTGTACATAAGGTTCAGAGATAGGAAATGTTAGAATAGGTATAGCATAGCATAGAGTACAGCACAGTGTTTTATTTGTATAGTATAGTATAGTGGATAGTGTACATAGCCTTTATTTATGTAAACCAGCTCTTTTCCCTTCTTGTTTTTAGTTTTTTTTTCCTAGCACCAGGGGAGCCCCCCCTCCCAAATTTCGTTGTATGGTACCTGTACTATATCAATGACAATAAAGACCATTCATTCATTCATTCATTCACTTGCTGTCTGTGTATCCCTCCGCGGTCTCACCGCTCAGCTCATATATAGCCTATCTTCCTTTTAAAGATGACAAGAATATTTAGTCTAGAAGCTTTTCACCATCAGATATTAGCAAGTTGTTTGTCCGAGTTTTCTGCCTGTAGTGACTTTTGCTGTGTTATGATTGGACAGTTTTTGGGGCGTGGCTTAGCGATAGGTCCATTCTAGTTCCATTCCAAGGCTAGTTTCGGACTTTGTGGCTGTGTTCCACCAACTCTCGGATATTGACACTGAACCACACCTACCTTTGAATGGTGTGTTTGTATCGCAGACATACATCACACCACACAGTGTGTATTCGTGAGTATTCATATCCAGTCTCAGGTGTTGACTATACAAAGAATTAGATCAAATCCTTTTTTTGTTTCTTTATTCAATTATTTATTTTTCCTTTGGTTTTGTTATAGCTCACAGGGAGGGGTGTGAGGTTGCAATGTTGCTAGAGAAACATGGGAGAGAGGGAGGGAGGGGTAGGGAGGGTACAGGCATGGGAGGGAGGGAGGGAGAGAGAGAGGGGAGCTCACAGAATCACACAGAAAGACTTTCCAAGTATTTTTTGCCTCTTTTGAGAGGTTCCCTCCTCTGACTGGTAGCCGCCAGGGTGTTGATCAGTGCCCACCTCCCTTTTTCTTTTCTTGGACACCCTCTGTGCCTGACCGGCAAGGACTCTGTTTTTGGTGTCTGTGTCTCTATCCCTTCTATGTCTCTTCAGAGAGGTTCCCTCCTCTGAATGGGAGCCACCATCAGCCACCTCCCTTGCTCTCTTCCTGGACACCTTAGTCTGTGCCTGAGGTGCAAGCACCCAGTTGGTGGCCAGTTGGTAGTCCACAGGTAGGAGAACTAGCGACCTTTGAAAGTCTCCTATCGTCAACATTTGCCGTCCGCTTGGGTCGCGGACACGGTTCCTGGTCATCCAGAGGAGTTCCTTGAGAGTCATTCTTGGACAGCCATCTGGTGCCCGCTCCACCTCAACATGGGCTCTGCCTCCATGACTTATGATCTCCTCTGGTTCATCATCATCCTCATCATCAGATATGACGATCATGGCTGCAGCAGCATGATTCATAGACACCCTCCCCCGAGGAGCCACAGAGGAAGAATTCCACCCCATACAATTCTTTAGAAAAACATTTCTAGTATCAAAGTGAACAAGTCATTCACCCAGCTAGCGGGGAATGTTGCCCTAACATTGGCTAACATTCCCTACAAGTTCTGCTAATGTTTTAAAGAAAACGTTTTCATCTAATGTTCAAAGAGCATTTTAAGGATGTTTACCATTTCAAATAATGTTCCTATAACGTTAAATGTTAACAAAGTAAGAACGTTTTAGGTGCAACATTCTGAGGATGTTTTGTGGACATTGTTTAGGTAACAGATTATAGAATGTTCTTTTATAAAATGTTCCCACAATGTTACACGATAACAAAGGAAGGACATTTTCAAAGCAACATTTGGATAATGTTTTCAGGATGTTATTGATGCCTCAGATCACAAAACGTTTTTTCTAGAATGTTCCTGTAATGTGATATGTAAACAAAGGAAGAACGTTTTACCTGCAACATTCCAAGGATGTTTTGGGGACATTGTTTAGGTAACAGATTCCCAGCTAGGAGGGAATGTTCCCACAACATTGGCTAACATTCCCTACAAGTTCTGCTAATGTTTTAAAGAAAACGTTTTCATCTAATGTTCAAAGAGCATTTTAAGGATGTTTACCATTTCAAATAATGTTCCTATAACGTTAAATGTTAACAAAGTAAGAACGTTTTAGGTGCAACATTCTGAGGATGTTTTGTGGACATTGTTTAGGTAACAGATTATAGAATGTTCTTTTATAAAATGTTCCCACAATGTTACACGATAACAAAGGAAGGACATTTTCAAAGCAACATTTGGATAATGTTTTCAGGATGTTATTGATGCCTCAGATCACAAAACGTTTTTTCTAGAATGTTCCTGTAATGTGATATGTAAACAAAGGAAGAACGTTTTACCTGCAACATTCCAAGGATGTTTTGGGGACATTGTTTAGGTAACAGATTCCCAGCTAGGAGGGAATGTTCCCACAACATTGGCTAACATTCCCTACAAGTTCTGCTAATGTTTTAAAGAAAACGTTTTCATCTAATGTTCAAAGAGCATTTTAAGGATGTTTACCATTTCAAATAATGTTCCTATAACGTTAAATGTTAACAAAGTAAGAACGTTTTAGGTGCAACATTCTGAGGATGTTTTGTGGACATTGTTTAGGTAACAGATTATAGAATGTTCTTTTATAAAATGTTCCCACAATGTTACACGATAACAAAGGAAGGACATTTTCAAAGCAACATTTGGATAATGTTTTCAGGATGTTATTGATGCCTCAGATCACAAAACGTTTTTTCTAGAATGTTCCTGTAATGTGATATGTAAACAAAGGAAGAACGTTTTACCTGCAACATTCCAAGGATGTTTTGGGGACATTGTTTAGGTAACAGATTCCCAGCTAGGAGGGAATGTTCCCACAACATTGGCTAACATTCCCTACAAGTTCTGCTAATGTTTTAAAGAAAACGTTTTCATCTAATGTTCAAAGAGCATTTTAAGGATGTTTACCATTTCAAATAATGTTCCTATAACGTTAAATGTTAACAAAGTAAGAACGTTTTAGGTGCAACATTCTGAGGATGTTTTGGGGACATTGTTTAGGTAACAGATTATAGAATGTTCTTTTATAAAATGTTCCCACAATGTTACACGATAACAAAGGAAGGACATTTTCAAAGCAACATTTGGATAATGTTTTCAGGATGTTATTGATGCCTCAGATCACAAAACGTTTTTTCTAGAATGTTCCTGTAATGTGATATGTAAACAAAGGAAGAACGTTTTACCTGCAACATTCCAAGGATGTTTTGGGGACATTGTTTAGGTAACAGATTCCCAGCTAGGAGGGAATGTTCCCACAACATTGGCTAACATTCCCTACAAGTTCTGCTAATGTTTTAAAGAAAACGTTTTCATCTAATGTTCAAAGAGCATTTTAAGGATGTTTACCATTTCAAATAATGTTCCTATAACGTTAAATGTTAACAAAGTAAGAACGTTTTAGGTGCAACATTCTGAGGATGTTTTGGGGACATTGTTTAGGTAACAGATTATAGAATGTTCTTTTATAAAATGTTCCCACAATGTTACACGATAACAAAGCAAGGACATTTGCAAAGCAACATTTGGATAATGTTTTCAGGATGTTATTGATGCCTCAGATCACAAAACGTTTTTTCTAGAATGTTCCTGTAATGTGATATGTAAACAAAGGAAGAACGTTTTACCTGCAACATTCCATGGATGTTTTGGGGACATTGTTTAGGTAACAGATTATAGAAAGTTCTTTTACAAAATGTTCTCACAATGTTACACGATAACGGAAAATGTACTTCCGGATCCACACTGTTGCGCTCTATACAAATGAGCATATCATTTATTATGTAGTAAGAAACGCATAGATAGCATATTGAAATAGGTTTCCTTAACCCTTGTGTGATGTTCACTTTTTGGGCCCTTTCGTACTGTTCGGGTCCAGTTGACCCGGGACATCATTGGGGTTTTAAAAGCACTTGCCCTGACACGGTGCTCCTAGTCGCAAGGGTGACCCGTACAAGGGGGTATACTCAGGGTGCAAGACACCCTTTGCAAGCCCCAAAATAGCCCATAATATTAAAGGGCGCCTCCTGTGGGCACAAACAGGTACTGTACCCAATAATGCACAATTGGTACTGTGTACACATTCAAAAGTGCATATCTTTTGTTCTGGTGGATCTAGGGGGGCTGCCCTTTGGAGAGGCTGGAGCAGAGGATGCTTAGTAACAAAGTGTCAGACCCCTGGGAATAGGTGGGGGCGAACAACAGCATGATGAGTAGTAGCGTTTTTATCTAGCAATTTTTGGTTCTAAAAATGTTCAAAGAATGTTACCTAGAAAGTTCTCGTAATGTTTCCAGCGGGAATTTTTCTTTAAGTTCCCAGAATGTTCTAGGATAACGTTCTCTAAAAACATTTTAAAAATGTTGTGTGATAACCTT
Source organism: Nansenia antarctica (assembly GCF_963989245.1). Lineage (NCBI taxonomy): Eukaryota > Metazoa > Chordata > Actinopteri > Argentiniformes > Microstomatidae > Nansenia > Nansenia antarctica. The sequence goes on from NC_137675.1 coordinate 53,987,699, forward strand.
CTTAAAATGTTAAGTGACAACATTGCTAAAACATTATGCCCTAATGTTCTTGAAAACGTTTTCAGCGGGAAGTTTTCTTCAAGTTCCCAGAATGTTCTAGGATAACGTTCTCTAAAAACATTTTTAAAATGTTGTGTGATAACCTTCTTAAAATGTTAAGTGACAACATTGCTAGAACATTATGCCCTAATGTTCTTGAAAACGTTTTCACCGGGAAGTTTTCTTCAAGTTCCCAGAATGTTCTAGGATAACGTTCTCTAAAAACATTTTTAAAATGTTGTGTGATAACCTTCTTAAAATGTTAAGTGACAACATTGCTAGAACATTATGCCCTAATGATGAGTAGAAGCGTTTTTACGCACATGATGCTCCTAACTTTGAAAATGCAAAATCCACTATAATAAAGACCTTGGTGTCATAAATCATACTTATCTAGGAAAAATGTTAATGAAACAATGTTTTCATTGCTGTTTATTATTTTGAATTTATATTCTCAATTGACTTTCACATGCATCTAATTATAATCAAAGCTGTAAAGAAAATACAGGTGATGAACAGGAATAGAAATGAAAGAAACAAACTAAGATTGTTTTTGCCAATAGCTATGAAATACATCTCTCAAAAATAATTAATAATTTAAATGTTGCCATTTAGCAGACGCTTTTAATCCAAAGGGATTTACAATTACGAATTACAGGGACATTCCCCCTGGAGTAATTGAGGGCTAAGTGCCTTACTCAAGGACACACTAGTAGTGGTGGTGTTTCAGGCGGGATTTGAACTCAAAACCTTCCGATCACAAGTCCAACTCACTATCCACTAGACCACCACTATGGCTCAAAAATGTCTGCAAATAGTGAATCACAAAACACGAACGGAATGTACACTGTTTTCACTGTCACTGTCGAAATACAGTATTATGTCTGAAAAATCCCAAATAATTCTGAAATAACACTTGCTACAATTGTGTGTGCATGGGTATGCCTGTCTACACAACACATGAAGCACAGAATGTGACAGTGTGTGTACCTCAAATGTACTTTTTGCAGTTGTTGCATACGTTCTGTACAGTGCAAGAAAATGTACAAATGTTTACAATGTTGCACTTCAAAGGGTAAGTGCGAGAGCAGTTCAAAGTAAGTGCGAGAGCAGACGGCTTCTTGGCGTGGGAAAGCCAGAGCAGAGGTGTGTGAGTGAGTGACTGATTAGATTTCACGCCTGACTGAGATGTTCAGTTCACCTCCGTGGTCGGGCACAGGTAGACGGGTTTAGTTGAAGAGAAGACAGCACAAGGGAACGGGACACTTTGGATTAAACGGTAAGGTTACAATAATTGTTTTTAATTGATTAACGTTACTTTGTATGGATAAATGTACTTTCTTGACCACAAACTAACCGTTAATGCGAATAACGTTGGCTGGTGATGAGTGAAGCAAATCTACCAGCCCAAAAGTTTGGGAGCTAGCTAGCAAGCTATAGTAATCTAGCTAGCACAATCGTGGACGCACATGGCTCAGTGCTTCGCTGCACTCGCGCCTCCATGTGTGTTATCATATCTTGTGTCATATGCATGCAAAATTCGACAAAATCTTGCATGCTTGCACTATTGCACGCATTTCCGGCATGTAATGTCGTGTTAGATTGAGTTGGAAGCATAGACTGTAAATGGCATGAAGTCACTGATTGAAAAAATGATTTGAGTCAGACAGCTATCTGATATTTTGTATTTTTTCGTGATTTATTGTGAGTGCAGACTAATGCTGGCCTTACACTAAACGACTTCTCACCCGATGTCATTGTTGGAGACACATTTCCAGTGTAAGAATAAAATAATGAGAGTTTTCGCGCTCCCGTCATCTCAATTGTTTGGTGTAAGGTGGCAGTCCGAATCAGTCTTTTTCGTAGATAATACTCTGCATCTTCTTATGACAGCTATAAAATGCATTTTCAGGGATGTGTTGTCATATAGTTTTGCCCATTATTGTGGTCAACTGTTTGGGTAACAGTACTGGTATTTCACTTCACATGAATGTTGTACTCATACTGACATTTTTTGTGTTCTCTCTTTACAGTGTAAACAGCATGGATACAGACCTGGTAGAAGCTTTTTTATAACCTTTTTCCTTTCTTTTTTCCCTTTTTTTCTGGGGTGTGTTCAGGGTTTAGGATGTCAGATAGAACATACTCAGCCCGCTGGAAAAGGGCTAAAAGATTAGAAGAAAAATGTGCATGCGACCAAATGGCTACATCAGAGTTTTTACCACTGCTTTATCAACACCAGGAACATACAGGAGAGGGGGAACATACAGGAGAGGGGGAACATACAGGAGAGGGGGAACATACAGGAGAGGGGGAACATACAGGAGAGGGGGAACATACAGGAGAGGGGGAACATACAGGAGAGGGGGCTGCTGTGGAACAGAATTGTGCAGATGAGAAAGATTTAGAAGATTTACTGTCTCAGAGCAGTAATGGCAGCAATACTGAAACTAACCCCCCCCTCAGACATTCCATTGCAGTGTGGGCAATCGAATATCAAGTGAAACACAATGCAGTTGATGGTTTGTTAAAGATTTTGAAAGGATATGGACACTCAGAGCTGCCAAACACAGCAAAAACACTGCTTGACACCTGCGAAAGTGTAGAGTTTGAGTTGAAATCAGGAATGCAGTATATCTACCTTGGCTGCAAAGACCAGCTCCTGAAACATTTGAAAATGTATCCGCAACAGGACATTTCTAGATTAGATTTCATTGACATCTCCCTCAATATCGATGGCTTGCCGCTTTTCAAAAGCAGCAAGGAGACACTGTGGCCAGTATTGTGCCAACTGAATTTATCTCCTCCCACAGTTTTCCCACTGGCTCTCTGTTTTGGTTTGTCAAAGCCAACTAACCTTGACTTTCTTGATGATGTTGTTGGTGACCTTCGCAGTATTATGGAAAATGGACTAGAGACAGACAGTGGTTTGATTAGGGTGAAGCTGCGGTGTGTTACATGTGATGCCCCAGCCAAGGCTCTGGTGAAGTCCATGAAGCTGTATTCAGGTTACTATGGATGTGACAAATGTACACAAAAAGGATTGTGGGATGGCCATCGGGTGATCTATCCTGAAATCACCAATCTAACATTGAGAACTGATAAATCATTCCGAGATCAGTCTCAGGAGGAGCATCACCCGCATTCAGTGGTGTCACCATTTTGCCAGCTCCCAATAAACATGGTTGAGCACTTCCCTGCAGATTATATGCACCAGTGTTGTCTTGGGGTCATGCGCAAACTGATCCTTTTGTGGCTGAGGGGACCACGGGCAGTCAGATTGTCATCTGGGCATGTTAAGCAGGTCAGTTTAAAGCTTCTGGAGCTCAGAACGTGCATTCCTAATGTGTTTGCAAGGAAACCAAGAGGCTTGGAAGACATTGACAGATGGAAGGCCACAGAACTGAGACAGTTTGCCCTCTATACAGGAAAAATTGTGCTTAAGGGCATTATTTCAAAGGAGCTCTATGAGCACTTCCTGTTTTTTAGTGTCGCATTGTCTATCCTTGTTTGTCCAACACTGGCAAAACAGTACAATCACAATGCAGAGGAGTTGTTGGTGTACTTCATTGCCCAGGGAAGGCAATTGTATGGGGATGAGTTCCTTGTCTACAATGTTCACAGTTTGGTACATCTGGCATCTGTTGCAAACCTTTATGGCAGTCTTGATGAGTGCAGTGCTTTCTCTTTTGAGAATTACTTGCATCAGCTGAAAAGATTAGTTCGTTCTGGACGAAATCCTCTTTCACAGATTGTGAGGCGGCTTGGGGAAGCAGACAAAGTGAGAAAGATCCATCATGAACCAAAAAAGTCTGTAGGAATTAAACAACCCAACAATGTATTCACTCTTAGTGACGTAGAGTGCTGTGAAGTTGTTGCAGTCTCTGGTGAGACAGAGCATGGGGAGAAGATGTTGCTCTGTCGTGTCTATGATCGACTTGAGCCATACTTCATACAGCCTTGTGACTCAAGGTTGATTGGTGTCTACACAGCCAAAGACAGTCACACTAGGATAAAAAGACTCTCTGAAAGGCATTTGGGCAGGCAGGCATTTATGACTGAGGCAGACAATGGTTTGAGGATTGTAGTTACCATACTCCATTCATTCTGAGTGCACAGACTTCATCTAACTGTAAATAGTAGTACATACAGTAGTTCTTTATGTATCATTCACCTATTTTTTTTCCTGAGCAATGGCCTTCTTATATTGATTGGCAATTGTAAGCCACACAGCCAAAGGTGTCCCTGAAACCACACTACCAGTTGCCCACCCCATTTTTTTTCTCTTTTTTTCTCTTTTACAATGTGTGGAAATAAATCAAACAGCACACGCATCCAAGCGGTAATGATATGAAAGTATATATGAATATAAATTGGGGGTGTGCACGGAGGGTAGAATGTGACAACATTTCCTTTTTCTTCCAGGACACACACCTGTTTGCTGTTGTGCTCTTCCTCGAAACAAACACAGTGGATATCGTGCCAACAAACTGGCTTGAGAAGACTAACAAGGTATTTCCTAATCCTAACTTATTTATGCAAGATATAATGTGAACTGCAGCCAGTAGCAGCTAGCGTACTGTACCTTCTTGTTATATTTTCTGCAGACTGTGTACAGCTACTGGCCAAAACCTGACATGAATGTGACACCCAAAGTTAAGAGGAGAGAAATCCCGGACCAAGCACGTTGGAGCAAAAATAAAGTCAAGATTTTAAAAATCACAGGTTAGGTATTGTATTGTACTGTTTAATCTTCAGAACTAAGCCAACAAACACCTTTTTAAAAAAGCCCTCATGCTTCCACCTAAATTATAGCAGTGACTTTGAGGAGAGCAAACTTTGTTCACTCTCCTCAAACTCAAGTGATCTTAGTGGGGGAAAAAACTCAAAACGCAAGCTCCATTAGAATTCCAAGTGTTCTACTTGTTTTATTTTGTTCAAAACAAAAATGTGAAATTACTAGGAGTGGGATAAAAAAAACGTAAGTATCACAATTTTAAGCGGTGCAACCGCTTCTATACATGGCTTTCATGAGGTGTCCGTCCGTATGTCGGTCTCATAACTGTGTAAGCCCCCAAATGAAGTTATTTCAACTCGAAAACATGACATTATTGTGGCACGAGTAAAGCATTGAATATAAATATCAAAAGGGGGCATTCCTCTATAAATTGTTTTATTTCCCATCAGTTTTTTTCCAAATGATTGGCCTTTTAATCATTGAACAAAAGCTTATCACTTAGCCTAAAATGCTTCCATAAATTAATTTATTTTCTAAATTAAAAAATGTCCAGGACCTGGCTATATATCCGGTCATATAGTCCGTAAGTTTTTATTTTTTATTTTTTTTAATTCTACTCACCTCACTGCAATCCTTTGAGACCCAACAAAGACATTTTAAAGCTGCAATTTATGGTTTTATTTTACCAGTAAATTCCAATAGATTGCAGTAAGAGACTTGTTTACAAACGAAAGGCTAAAACGAATGGCCAGAGCCATAAGGCATGAGTTACTGACTCGGGTACTTCAAGTACTGTTCTATCAGCTACAGATGCTGCTTTTCCCTGACTGGTCCTTGATAGATCCTTGGCATGTTAAACAAAGATAACAGAAACTTAACTTAATGTACTTAACTCGACTTATCATAACTTGAACCAATTCAACTTCTTAATAAACATTATAGATGTCCTTAGTTTTTCTAAAGCAATGACCCTTATGGTGTAACAAAGTTCAGTTCACCCGGCTAGCAGCTGAATGGCTTTCGGCTGGGAGAGGCAATTAAAGATGACTTCCACTGTATTGCCTGAGGTATTCCACTACAGCTTCAAGCATTTCAGATACTGCTTCAGCTAATTCAACTACTGCCTCAAGAACTTAAGTCCAGCTTGCTTATGCTACATAAAGTACTGCTTAAAACACTTAAACTATCTGCTTTTCTAGATCTTTTTTTCTCTGTCTTTATCTTTAGAGGCCTGCCAGAAGAACCACCCCAAGACCCTGCAGAAGATATTGGAAACCTGCATATCAGATACGCTGAGATATGCTCCCCACAGAGGAACTCAGGTCAGTGCTAAGCATTTGTTCAAAAGCAAATGTGAAATAAAAAGCCATGTCACCCCCATTTTCCTTTGGGGGGGAAAAACAAACATGCAATGTGTGATAAGCTGTGAGCAGATACGTAATTACTAGTCATTGTAATGCAATTACTAGCATTCTACATGTCTATTTTACATGGATATTACTTGGTTATTTCCAGTAATTACTGCTTAATTAACAGCCTGTAATTTAAAGGGCTACCAAGAAGACTTCTGATGAATCAGAAACGATTCTGATTTTAAATACAATTTTTGTTATAATGCAGGTGGATAATACAGGTGGACCATCCATGACTGAGGACAGTGATGCAGGTGGACCATCTGTGACTGAGGACAGTGATGCAGGTGGACCATCTGTGACTGAGGACAGAGTTCAGAGTAGGGATGATGTTTAAGAATGTGTCCAGGTGCAGCAGCAGCACTTGAGGGGAGCAGAAGCCCCACACTGTTCGAGGACTGTCATGAGGATATGTACTGTCAGAGTGATGATAGGTTCTGTTTTCAGTATGTACAGTACATTATGTTTTGCTTTTTTTTTTAAATATGTTCTCAAATGAAGCTGTGGCTGTCTCACCTCTGTTGTTTATGTTAATAAATAATGATACATTATGTTGAAAGACTTGAATATTGATGTTATCAAACTTTTACATGTGTTAATACGTTTAGCTAAAAACATTTTAAGAATGTTTGGGCATAATGTTTTAACAGGGTTTTCAGTAAACATTTTAAGAAGGTTATTAGCAAATGTTTTTAGAATGGTTTTTAGAGCACGTTATCCTAAAACATTCTGGGAACATAAGGTGTAATGTTCTAGCAATATTGTCAACTCACATTTTAAGATGGTTATTACCGAACATTATCCTAAAACATTCTGGGAACTTCCCACTGAAAACGTTTTCAAGAACATTAGGGCATAATGTTCTAGCAATGTTGTCACTTAACATTTTAAGAAGGTTATCACACAACATTTTAAAAATGTTTTTAGAGAACATTATCCTAGAACATTCTGGGAACTTAAAGAAAACTTCCCGCTGAAAACGTTTTCAAGAACATTAGGGCATAATGTTCTAGCAATGTTGTCACTTAACATTTTAAGAAGGTTATCACACAACATTTTAAAAATGTTTTTAGAGAATGTTATCCTAGAACATTCTGGGAACTTAAAGAAAACTTCCCGCTGAAAACGTTTTCAAGAACATTAGGGCATAATGTTCTAGCAATGTTGTCACTTAACATTTTAAGAAGGTTATCACACAACATTTTAAAAATGTTTTTAGAGAATGTTATCCTAGAACATTCTGAGAACTTAAAGAAAACTTCCCGCTGAAAACATTATGAGAATGTTCTAGGTAACATTCTTTGAACATTTTTAGAACCAAAAATTGCTAGCTGGGGAAACACCTGTTGTAGGTTAAACATGGTAGTCAAGATTAATTTTTAGGCCTATCTATAATATATTTAAATAATATCACTAGTTCTCTGAAGTTTAAATTGAATTGTTTTTCATTTTATATTGTGAGTTTGTTTCGTCTCTTTGTCCCATCTCAATTATTTAACCATTCATTTGAGAGCAGGTATAGTGTAAACGTCATTAATGTTTCAAATATGCTGCTTTATTTTTGTATTTAATTAGTTAGATTGAATTGAGTTAGATTGATTCAATTTCTTAAATGCTCCTAGTTGAATTCCCATCCAATCATTCCAATACACAATAAAAGTGTAACCATGCAATTTTGGCTGAAACTCTAACCATTGAATGCAATAAAAACTGCTATAGCTTTGCTCATTTTGTTTTAGTGTGTCAGTGAGAGAAACATTGAGCACTGGTATTGTTTCTATTTTAAACCGTCTTATCTGCAGTGATGGAATGGGGGTTCCTATCGTCCTTTGTGGTTGTAAGTCGTCGTCTCTCACGGCTTGGTATCTCTGCCCTCAGATAAGGTCATGTCACTGAGGAGTGCTGCCTGATGCTCTGACGCTGCTTTTGGTCCTCCGTTTATCCAGCCGGATAGACAGTCACATCGTTAAGTTGACTTGACTGAATTCTTGTTTATTATTATTCGTCTTTATAATTATTACTTCCTGTAGTCCTTTTCGTTGTTTATAGTATACTGTTTGTTTTTCGTTGTTTATAGTATACAGTTTTTTTGTTTTGTTTATTTTTTGAACCTTCCTCTTCTGTTGACGGTCAAATCTGACCGAATGACTTTGTTTGTAATCATAAATATTGTGTTTTTCATCCCATTGCCTCAAGACCTTATGTTATCCTCCACCCTAGGCCCCTGAGCATATACACTTGATTGCATTGAATTGCATTGCATTTTGGGGGATTTATTGAACCGTGTCACACCTATGATGTTTCCGGTCAGAATTGACCACCATAGGAAATGAATGGGCAATAAAAAATAAAAAAATAAAATAAATCAATACATCCCATACAACAATGGAACGGGAAGAATCTCAGCTACAACACTAACTAAATAATTTCCATCTACAGTACACACAGCCTACATGGCAGGCATTTTTATAATATACAGTAATATACAGTAAACACTATCTTTGAACTTGCTGCAAAATTATAATATGAAAGGGGGACATGGCAGTGGTGCACACCAGTACACAGAGGTGTCTGGGCTATCTCCTCATTCTCCTTATATGGCTGCCATAATGTGACCTGATTCTGTGTGTGTGTGTGTGTGTGTGTGTGTGTGTGTGTGTGTGTGTGTGTGTCTGGTGTGTGTGTGTGTGTGTGTGTGTGTGTCTGGTGTGTGTGTGTGTGTGTGTGTGTGTGTGTGTGTGTGGGTGGTGTGTGTGTGTGTGTGTGTGTGTGGGTGGTGTGTGTGTGTGTGTGTGTGTGTGTGTGTCTGTCTGTGTCTGATGTGTGTGTGGGTGTGTGTGTGTGTGTGTGTGTGTGTGTGTGTGTGTGGTGTGTGTGTGGTGTGTGTCTGGTGTGTGTGTGTGTGTGTGATGTGCTCTCCGCCTCTGGTCAGGATGATGAGGTGGTTCTACAGAGCACCTTCACGTCGCAGCAGGCTCACCTGAAGCTGTGTCTGGCTGCAGAGGGCTTTGGCAGTAGACTCTGCTGTCTGGAGTCCACCTCCGACTGCAAGGTAAGGATCCCTGTCTCACTGACCTGTCTCACTGACCTGTCTCACTGACCCGTCTGGTGACGGAAAGCTGAATGGAGCTCTCTGTGTTGCAGGGGAGGCTGGTGGATGGGGTCATTGTAGTGCACAGAATGGTATAAGCAATCTATCGTACCATTCCTTATTCCATTCCCTTGCCTTACAATGAGCCCATCCTCCGATTTCTAACTTAGCCAGCCTCCCGCTGTTGTCTTGACAGTTGCCAAACACCTTCTACCCTTTATTAATAATTAAACAATTAAACACATGACATAATGACATAATTCCCACACACCTTACATGTCATCCCCCCTCCCCACCCAACCTCCCCCTGACCCAGCAAGCCCCCCACCCCCGCTTTCCCCACATTCTACCCTCTATAACCAGAAACACATGTTCCAGTAAAAACAAACAATGATGAAAAAAAAGATAAATTGATTGATGATTTTGTCCCTGAATTCAATGAGCAGTGTTTTATAATTGTTGTGTAATTGTTTTTTTTTTCTTCTAGAATGTTCCCCCAGACTTGTCGGTGTGTGCCTTTGTCCTGGCCCAGTGTCTGTCTGTCAGAGCCCTGCAGGAGATGCTGGCCAAGAGAGTGGACCACGCAGCAGGGGTGTCTTTCAAATAGTACTGTGCCAGGGGAGGCTAGTGGAGGCAGAATGAGGACATGCTTTTTGCAATGCATGGAATGGAATGAAGAATGGTACCAACTACATGACAATAAGCCCGTCCTCTGATTTCTGCCTCCACCAGCCTCCCCAGTACATACTCACTACATTATAGTCATGAATGTGAATTGACATTGCAACTGCTGTAATACTAGAGTCATTGTTGTGTTGTGTTGTTTTACAGACTGGACATGGGGGCGGCCATCGCACTCTCCTCTACGGCCACGCTGTGCTTCTACGACACTCCTACAGCGGGATGGTGAGCACTCTCAACCAATCACTGGCTCTCTCTAGAGAGCAAAGACTTGCTGCATCGATCCTATTGGGCACTTGGCCCATTGAGTGGTTTGTGAAGCCGTTGATACAACTTGTTATGTTATAAGAGTTATAAGAGTTGTTTGGTTAGTGTTACCTATGTTTTTCTCCTCCAGTATCTTTGCTGCTTGTCCACATCTTCAACTGATAAGCTGGCATTTGATGTAGGTCTGCAAGAGGATAAAACAGGTATGTACAATATATCACAGTTGGTAAAATGGACATCACAGGGAAATGCAAATTTGTTATTAGATCTAGATCTCTCTTCAGGAGGCCTGTGAATTGTTTGACTTCTCAATGTGTAATCAGGGGTAGGTCTACTCAAAACAAAAGGTTCATGTATTATAATGTATGTGTACAGTATCTTCTGGTAGATGTATACATTGGTGGACAGGCTCATTGTAATGCATGGAATGGAATGGGGAATGATATCACACACCCGTTCTACGATTTCTCCCTCAACCAGCCTCCCCTGTTGTATGCCCTTGAGTAAGACAATGAAAGACGGTATGAGTGTTTGGTTCTAACATTGAATTCCCTATGTGTCCAGGTGAGGCTTGCTGGTGGACCATCCATCCCGCCTCCAAGCAGAGGTCAGAAGGTGAGAAGGTCCGCGTCGGGGATGACCTCATCCTGGTCAGCGTGTCATCTGAGAGATACCTGGTGAGTCAGGTGGCGAGGTGAGCATGGAATTCAGATTCAGATTCAGATTCAATCTAGTTGTCAGTGGCAGGGAGCTGGGCACTGGTGATGTACTGGGCAGTTTTCACCACCCGTTGCAGGGCCTTCCGGTCAGAGACAGAGCAGCTGCCATACGACACTGTTAAGCAGTTGGTCAGGATGCTCTCGATGGTGCACCGGTAGAAATTGACCAAAATCCTGGGAGACAGCTGGGCTTTTTTCAGTCTCCTCAGGAAATTAAGGCGCTATTGCGCCTTTTTGACCAGAATGGAGGAGTTGAGGGTCCAGGAGAGGTCCTCTGAGATGTGGACACCCAGGAATTTGAAGCTGGAAAAATGCTCCACCTCCATTCGATTGATGTAGATTGGGGTGTGATCACAGCGTTTGGTTTTCCTGTAATCCACAATGAGTTCCTTGGTCTTCTTAGTGTTGAGGGCTAGGTTGTTGGAGGCACACCACCCCGCCAGGTGCTGAACCTCCTCCCTGTAGGCCGACTCGTCATTTTCAGTTCCATTCCTGGCAGACTCCAAGTTTTACCCTTCAATGACAGGAGAAATGACGATATGCCAAATAGTTATGTACAGAATACATGTACCTCCATGTAGATACTTAGTTTTTGTTTGTAATATAGAGCCCACACAAAGAACACCCTTAGTATGAGTGGTTTATTCTGAAACTGCCATTGTGTGAAATCCCCATTTGCTTTGCCTCTTACTTCATCATCACTATCAAGGTATTGATTTTTGTATTGATCATGGCATTGATTATTGTATTGATTATATTTCCTCAGCACTTGTCCTATGGGAGTGTCCTAGACAATAAGAGTGACTGTGGGAATCTCGTCGTGGACGCAGCCTTCCAGCAGACCCTCTGGAGCGTCGCCCCCATCTGTTCAGGAAGTGGAGTGGCTCAAGGCAGGTTGTCTTATATAACCTAACATAGCCATAGCAATGACTCAAACCTGGCCTTAGTGGGAGTGAATTCACTGAGTAAAGGTATTTGGTATTATTGGATTTCAGAGAATCACATGACTACGTGGTGTAGCTCCAACAGAAACGTGTGGTGTGCAAGCACTGAGTGAGGAAGTGCTGTGGGTGCTGATTGATGCAAAGTAAAGCCAATGGCTATGTGCCGTCAGTTTTTGACGGTCTTTCTATTGGCTTAATGAAGGCCAAGTTTGACACGTTGGTCCACCAGACCTTTCGAGCATTTTGGTGGAAGTGTCTGGGAACGAGACTACCTCTCATGTGTTTCTTCGTGGGGAAATAAACTATTGATCATTGCTAAATTGCTGAATCATCATGCAGCCATTTTGGGTGGCATGGAACTAGTTTGACCAGGTTTTATGGATTTTAATTGTTGTTGTAACACTGTTGCATTGGTGGAATTGTATGTGTATTTCTTTGTAGTTTCACTCATATATTTACCATTATATGTGTGTTATGAATTCCATATATAACTTAGAACTTAGCATCTGTGTGGCTACGTTCTCCACAGAATCATCATTTTTGATTGGTGACCACAAGGTGGCACTTGATTATCAAAACCCACCATTTATTCATTTGAAAATGAAAACAAATACAGCTAAACACTGAGGAAAATAATAACACTTTTAACAACAATGTAATTGGCGATCAAAGATAGATTACTAAATATCAGTTTAATTTGCTCTGAAATGTTTACTGGTGGAGCCAAGTCGACAAGATGGTGCAGCTCTCCTCTTGAACATGTGTGCTGCCTCTCTGTAGTTCTGTGGTAACCTCCTGATCTAACCACAGGGTACCTGAAGGGCGGGGACACATTGCGGCTGCTACATGGTCACACAGACGAGTGTCTGACCGTCCCATCGACAGAGCAGGGGGAGGAGCTACGGAGGTCAGTGACTAATGAGACACAGCTTTAATGACCGTAGAAATGTGTGTGAGTGTGAAAAATAACATCAGATATTTGGGACTCATTCTTTCCATTCACATCTGCCTACCAATTTCTCTTTTCCTCTCTCTCTCTCTCTCTCTCTCTACTGTCCAGGGCGATGCACTATGAAGGTGGAGCAGTGTCCAGTCACGCCCGCTCACTCTGGAGGCTGGAGATTCTGCGTGTGGTGTACGTCTTTCACACATAAACAAGGGGCACATTCCTCATGACCTCATGACCTCATGACCTCATGACCTATGTGTCGGCCTACAGGTATATCAGTGGAGGTATAAATCGAGGACAGGCTCATTGGTCCAGTGCATGGAATGGAATGAGGAATGGTATCAACCACGTGTGCTGCAGAGCGAGTTACACGTGTTTGATACCATTTCTCATTCCATTCCATGAATTATAATGAGCCCTCGGATTTCTACCTCCACTAGCCTCCACTGAGGCCTAATATGACACTCACTTGCACTTGTGGTCCGGTGCAAGGATTTCAGTAAGGAGACAGAGACACAGAGGAGTGGCCTGGGGTGGTCCAGTGGTCTAGCACCGCGGTCTACAGTGCACACATATGCCCCATGTCGGCCTGGGTTCGAACCCAGCCCATGCCCTGCTGACATGCCCTCTTCTCCTTACTTTCCTGTCTGTCTTCACTATGTCTATCCAATAAAATGAAAAATATGAGTGGGACTGCCCCACTCAGAATAGAATAAGAGACACAGAGGAATCATACACTGCAATACAATTTCCCACAGGTGGAGTTGTAGCCACACACGGTGGGTGCAGCCATTCCGCCTCCGGCACGTAACTACAGGGAGGTACCTGAGTCTGAGTGAGGAGAGAGGTCTTCAGCTGGTGGACAGAGAGAGGGCTGACGTCAAATCCACCTCCTTCTGCTTCCGCCCCTCTAAGGTTAGCAAATCCACTGCTTCTGCTTCTGTCGTTTCACCCAAGGGAGACTAGTTGAGGTAGAAATCAGAAGACAGGATCTTTATGATGCAGGGAATGGATTAAGGAATGGTACTATTCATGATTCCATTCCATACATTACAATGAACCCGTTCTCCAATTCCTACCTAAGGCTTCTAATTGTTGTTGTCAATGTTCTCTCCTGTTTCTAGGAGACTTGACGGTCTCAGCCAGCAAGGGAACCTCCCCTCCTTCAACCTTCCGCTGGAGACAGTCGGCCTCAGTCTGCACGATCTGATTGGCTACTTCCAGCTTCCAGGGGAGGGGCTTGGCCACGAGGCCAAGCAGAACAGCGTGAAGGCACTGAAGAACAGACAGAACCTATTTCAGGAGGAGGTAATGGTAACACAGCTATCACAGCGTGTCTCAAGTGTAGACCAAGTACCTTGCAAAATACCAAAAATGTATCCACCAAAAATGTATGCACCAAAAATGTATGCATGTTTAATGTGAACACATTTTCAAATTGACATTAAAAAAAAGAACAATACGTAAATGTAAAAACGTATTGTTCATTTTTAGCTCAAAATGAATTCGCTGTCACTTGTGAACTTAGTTACCATGATCTCTGTCTCTCTCTCTCTCTCTCTCTCTCTCTCTCTCTCTCTCTCTCTCTCTCTCTCTCTCTCTCTCTCTCTCTCTCTCTCTCTGTTCCTCTCTTCCCCCCCACTCTCTCCTAGGGTGTCATTAGCCTGGTCCTTGACTGCATCGACCGTTTACACTTGTACAACAGTGCCTCACATTTCGCTGAGGCTGCTGGGAAGGATGCAGGAGAGGAGTGGGAGACCATCCTCAACTCCTTCTATGAACTACTGGGTAGGCATTACAGTACATATGACACTTTTAAGGCTGCATATTCCAATTAAACACATAATAGCTGTATTGTGAATGGCATTTGGAACACACTTAATATCTTAAAATCGCGTGCACGCGCATAAAACGCGCACTGGCGCTCAAAACAAAGACGTAGTTTCACCAAAAACTAGAGGGTGGCAACAATTATAATTTCTTAAATAGCGGTTAAGTTGTTGTATATTACCTTATTGGTTATGGATCAAAGAATCAATTCTGAGTTTAAGACGATTTATTTAAAGTACAAAAGTATACAGATACCACAGCTGGATTCTGCTCTGGTCTCCTCTGCTGGGCTGGGGTGGTTAAGAGCACCCCCCTTGGGCCCCACACCCTTATTTATACACAATATGCAAATACAGTCACAGATCATGGCCTATCACCTTCACTGTAGAGATGGTCAAGATGTGAAAAGGGGGCAGTCACCTGTGATGTCACTATGGCCTAAAATCATTCCAGGAAGTCATTCCTCAGCTGACCATAGAAGGACAGTCAGTGTCCTGAGCATATGATCGTCATACAACCCCCATCTTCAGTAGCACAGGCCCACACCATGTGTGTTTTAAGTACAAATATACTACATATTCCCCCCAAACTAAACGACCACATAAAACAAAACAAAAACACAAACCCCACATACTGCAGCTAAGAAACCAAAGAGAATTTAAAAAAAATAAAATAATAATCTATGTGAATGAATTTATCTTTATCTGTAAGGGATGAGTAATGTAATCAATGAAATTCAGCTTCACTTGTGTGCCTTTTTTTTTTTTCTTCTTCTCTGAAATGAGACACACAGAAGGGGAGAAGGGAGTGGCTTTACACCACGGTTCTTCCTTGTGAAAAACCACGGTCTTCACACAACTTTTGTTTTCCCAAACAAATTACTTTCACGACACAGCAATATCAAGATTATCTTTCAATGTAGTTAAACTATTAGTCATTAAAGCCGAGCAGGTGATTTTATATAGAAGGTGATCAAATACCAATATATCCTACAGCTGCAGCAGAACATGGGGAACGCGCATTACACACACACACACAGAAAGATCAATACGAAGTAGGCCGACATGACAGTACACGCACAAAACCGGCTAACGTTACTCATTAACTGTTTACACAAGTAAAATCACAGTGTGACAGTCAGATGGAGCATTCGGTAAACAACAACAGCAAGGTAATGCTATCAGTTGAGTTAAAGAAAACCAACTCTTACCTTTGAGGACACCAACATGAGCCCTGCTTACCCGTACCTCCGCCGTTCTGTTCGTGGTGATTTTAGAGGCAATAGATTATTTTTGCCCTGCGCTTATTGCTATGAATAGTTCGAAGCTAGGTGCTTGCACGTTAGGTGCGAGAATGCTCGGTTAACCCATTAGCGGGAACATTATTTGTTTCACAAAATAGGCTGATTTAATTGACCATGAACATCAGAGACATACATTACGAATGTTCATTTAAAATACTCTATACTGAGCACTGGTATAAGAACATGAACCAGAGAACAGCAGTGTTATGTACGACAGTATGTCATTGCAGCACTTTGTTGCACTTTACGACGTCACGTTCTGTTCGTCCGTTAGAGCTTTACGACCTGTGTGTGTGTGTTGTCAGAATGAATGGCAGTAAACGGAGCTCAGTTTGTATACCTGTGTGGATCTACATTTATTAGCATAACACAAACATAATAAGCAGTACGGTAAATGCAATAACCCACAGTCGTCGCTGATGATGTTGCATTTTCGATTAGGATACGGGATTAAAGGCACCGGCGTGTGTCCCGCTAAATTCGGACCAATCACAAAACTGTTTTGAAAGCGCGTCGCCTCGCGCTGCGTGCCTGTTTAGAGCGATTCAGTCTCGATTGCAGTGCGAACACAAACGACGAGGTTAATTGCAACATTGTAACATATTGTAACTAACTACGCCCTAAATCGTAACGAAATGTTGGTCTGGAAGCGGCCTAAATCTAGCTTCAATCTGCTTTTTTTCTGTTCTCTGGTCATAATAACTCGCTGCCTTTCTGCGCAGCCTGAATCAAAGTGGACTGTCTGAATCAATTAGTGGCGGAGGAAATTCATTCGTGGCGGCCCGCCACGAATAAATGCATATAGAGGAAACACTGAACCAGCTCTTTTCTCTTTTTTGTTTTACCCTTGGCTCTCTTGTTTTTAGTCTTTTTTCCAAGCACCAGGGGAGCCCCCCCTCCTAAATTTCGTTGTATGGTACCTGTACTGTATTAATGACAATAAAGACCATTCATTCATTCATTCATTCATTTCTCTCCAGCTGCTCTGATCAGGGGGAATCGTAGGAACTGCGCCCAGTTCTCAGGCTCTCTGGACTGGCTAGTGAGCAGGCTGGAGAGACTGGAGGCCTCCACTGGTAGGTTCATCATGTTGGGGTACAACTCTAGGAAGGTGTACCAAAATAAACGTATGTGTTGTAGCATATACAGTACTGACAAATATCAGCTGTTATACGTTCATCCCAACAGTCATTTGTTTATTAAAAAGTGCCAATAATCAATCAAGCATCTATACTGTACGTCTGGAGTGCAGAAAACGTAATTTCCTAAACCTCCGGTTTGGATAAGAATATGGGTACATTGGTTTACCTCCTGTTGTGTGTAGGGGTCCTAGAGGTACTACACTGTGTCCTTGTAGAGAGTCCAGAGGCTCTCAACTTCATCAAAGAAGGACACATTAAATCCATCATCTCTCTTCTGGATAAGCATGGATGTAATCACAAGGTCTGCCCTCAACGTTATTTGATAGTTTGTGCGTGCATGTATGTGTGTGTATGCATACTGTACAGGTGTGTGTGTGTGTCTGTGTTTGTGTGTGTGTGTGTTTGTGTGTGTCAGTGTATTCAATTAACCTTGAACCTGTGTACAGTTAACCTGTGTATGTTCTCTCCCAGGTGCTAGACGTCCTCTGTTCTCTGTGTGTGTGCCATGACATGGCGGTGCGCTCCAACCAAAACCTCATCTGTGACAACCTGCTCCCAGAACGGGACCTGCTCCTGCAGACACGCCTCGTGAACCAGGTCACCAGGTACACACACATCAACCACATTATTATTTTGAATGAAGCAAACTTGACAGTGTTATTTTTGAGACAGTAAATGACCTTTAATTAAACAAATATGTGTGACGGCAGCTGGTGAAAGGGGAATACATCTTTTCTTATTTGTTATTGGAGAACCACTTGAAGTAGACGGGCTGTTTCTTGGCCTTGGCCCGGTCCTCTCCTTCACCCTCATCTCCCTCCTTCTCTCTCTTTGTCTGGTCCGGCCATTCTTTTTCATCCTTTGTCTCACGACCTCGCCCAGCCTTACCTCCATGTCCATCCTAAGCCTCTCCTTCTCTGTTATCTCTTTTGCCATCTTAATCTATCTTCGTCCCCATCCTCCTCTTTTCTTCTTCTTTTTCAGATTGCATGCTCTCCATCAGCTTTCTGAGCTCATATGTCCTCCTGTCCACCTCTTTCTCAATCTTGTTCCCCCTTTTGATCTCTCTTCCCATCTCTGTCTGCTCATTCTCCCCCGTCGCTAGCCTCCCTTGTTCCTCGATCCATCTCCTCTCTTTCTCTAACTCCTTCCTGTCCTCGTCCAGTTGAATCTTCGTTTCGTGCATTTTTCTTTTTCGCACCATCAGTAGCCTACACTCTTCCTCTCCTCTTTTCTCTCTTCCTTTCATTCTGTCTTCCTGTTCCTTCACCTCCCTTTCTCGTTCTCTCACTCTTTCTTCCCGCTGCGCCAACTGTCTTCTCAACTCCTCCATCTTTCTCTGCCGCGAGATCCTCTCATTCTCTTTCTCTAACCTCTCCAAGGTGGCCTCTATTACCAGCTTCAAGGCTGTCAGGCACTTCTTCTTGCTTGCACTCTCCACCTCTCTCCTTCTCTCCATGTTCTCTTCCTCCCTTCTCTTCCCCTCCTGGACTGTCCACTGCTGCCTGAACTCAATGTCTCGGGTGGTGAACTGACACTCTTGTTTGAGCCTCTTAGTCAGCCAGATCCTCTCTTCCAGCAGTTTCCTCTTGATCGTCTCATCCACATACTCCCGGCACTCCTCCTGCCTCTTGTTCGGCTCCCACATCGATCCTAAATTGACAAACATCATCATTATTCATCTATCTACACTAAATAGGTCTTAAAGCCCTAATTCAACACAATCTAATTGACATAAAGCAAGGATAAGCTTAAGAAAACAGCAACATAGGTTATACGATGAAGTTATTATACTATCAACATTCACTGTCTTTCTGCCTGATATTCTCTGTTTGTTATTGAATCTGCCTTGTCTCTCTCTAGCTTCTCAGACTATTACAGTACTACTGCAGATGTTTTGTATCTGCTGTAGAATTAGAATTCTAATACAATTCTAATGCTGTTGCCATTGTGACTCCAATCACTCCGTGATTGCCATAGCCACAACATCATGACAAAGATTCTGTTTTTTTAACCATGACAACATATCCCTACAAAACGTATTTTGTTATGAATCAGTCAATTACATTGTACAATTTATTTCTAATGTTAATTTGATAATTTATATTTTAAGCTTTAGGAATATTTCAGACAGAGATAAGGTTCACAACCTCAGAAATAGGCTTTTGTTTTCATTACTGGTTTCATCATTTCACAGTGTTAAAATATTATTTTTAGTAGTCACAATAATTACCAGTTATGTCTTGTTTATATTGATTACATATTATATTTCCCTATAGCTATCATGTCTTTATATCTTTCTCTCTCTAATTATATATGGTAATATATAATACTTACTGTATTGTTGCTTTGCTGCTCAATATTAACAGGCTGACCAAGATGCTTGTGAATGAATGAATGGACTTTATTGTCATTGCTACAGTACAGGTACCAAACAACGAAATTTAGGAGGGGTGGCTCCCCTGGTGTTAGGAAAGGAAAAAAAAAAAACACTTTTAGAAAAAAAAATCACAAGAAGGGAAGGAGCTGGTTTACATAAATAAAGGCTATGTACACTATCCACTGTACTATACTGTACAGACAGACGACTAGGGTTGTCATATTGCACAATAGTATTATTCCACATTTATTTAAAGTGTCGCAGTTTGCAGGCTTGAAATGTACATGTTTGTGCCTCAGCACTACACCTGATTTTTTTTTCTTTTTTTTTTCAGTCCAGCAGCTGCCATCAATCCGTCCAGACTGTCCAGGGCCCAGAACTTAGGTCTTTGCTGTGTTCAGGGCCTGGACGGCCCTGTGGTAGAAGCTGTTCTTCAGTCTGTTTGTCCTTGCGGCCAGGGTCCTGAACCGCCTTTTCGAGGGCAGCCTGGTAAAGTGTTCGTACCCAGGGTGGGTCGGGTCCCTGGAGATCTTGGAGGCCTTCCTGAGACAGCGTGTGTTGTACAGCTCTTCCAGAGAGGGGAGGGGGGCGCCGGTGATCTTCTGTGCTGTTCTCACGACTCTCTGTAGCGCATTTCTCTCCGCTGTTGTGCAGCTGGAGAACCAGTTGCAGATGCCGTAGGTGAGGATGCTCTCCACTGCGCCGCGGTAGAAGGTCACCAGTATCTCCTGCTTGCTGTGTTCCTTCCTGAGGACTCTCAGGGTGTATAGCCGCTGTTGTGCCCTCTTGATGGTGTCTTTTGTGTTGTCCTTCCAGGTCAGGTCATCCCGCATGTGCATACCCAGGAATCGGAGGGTCGAGACTCTCTCCACGCTCTCTCCGTCGATGAGCAGGGGCTGGATCTCGGACTTTTTCCTCCTGAAGTCTACGATGATTTCCTGGGTCTTTGACTTGTTCAGCAGCAGGTTGTTAACCTTGCACAGCTTGCTCAGTTGCTCTACCTCATCCCTGTACGCCGCCTCGTCCCCCCCCCCGAGATGCATCCCACCATGGTGGTGTCGTCTGCAAACTTGACGATGGAGTTGCTGGGGTGGACGGGGGTGAAGTCGTAGGTGTAGAGGTTGTAGAGGATGGGGCTTAGCACGCAGCCCTGGGGGGACCCAGTGCTGAGTCTGAGGGCTGTGGAGGTGTGGGGGCCCACCCGCACCCTCTGGGGGCGGTCGGTCAGGAAGTCCTTGATCCACGCACATATAGAGTGTGGTAGACCCAGGTCTAGTAGTTTGGTCACTAGCCTGTCTGGAAGGATGGTGTTGAAGGCGGAGCTGAAGTCCACGAAGAGCAGTCTCGCGTAGCTGTTTCCCCTCTCCAGGTGGGATAGAGTGGCGTGGAGAGTCGTCGCGATGGCGTCCTCTGTGGACCTGTGGGCTCTGTAGGCGAACTGGTATGGATCCAGGTTGGGCGGGAGGCGTGTGAGTATGTGGGCCCGGACTAGTTTCTCGAAGCACTTCATGATGATTGGTGTGAGTGCCACCGGGCGGTAGTCGTTTAGGCAGCTCACCGTGCTTTTCTTCGGGACTGGGATGATAGTTGAGGTTTTCAGGCAGGGTGGGATGGTGGCCTGGGACAGGGACTGGTTGAAGATGTTGGTGAAAACCCCGGCCAGCTGGTCGGCGCAGTCCCTCAGCACCCGTCCCAGGACGCCATCCGGCCCCGAGGCTTTCCTGGGGTCCACCGCCTTCAGTACGCGTCTCACTTCATGCTCTGTGAGGGTGAGGCTGCTGAGAGCTGGAGAGAGTGGTGTTTGTGTTGTGGTTACCTCCGTTCGCCCCTCGTCGAACCGGGCGTAGAAGGTGTTCAGCTTTCCCGCCAGCAGGGGGTCGTCCTCTGCGGCTGTGAGCCTGTTGGCTCTGAAGTTTGTCATCTGCTGAACCCCCTGCCACATCCGCCTGGAGTCGTTGCTCAGGAGGCATTCCTCAATCTTCTCTCTGTGGTCTGCCTTGGCCGCTTTGATTCCGCGCTTTAGGTTAGCCCTGGTGGTGCTGTACAGCGGTGTGCTCTTCCCTGCGAAGAAGGCGTTGTCCCTCTCGTTGATCAGTTTTTGGACCTTCCCAGTCATCCATGGCTTCGTGTTGGGGTAGACCCGGACCCGTTTGTCCACGGTGACTGAGTTGGTGCAGTTCACTATGTGGTTCAGAACCGACGACGTGTACTGTTCCAGGTCCTCATGCTCATATTCCTGCCATGGGGTGTCATTTAGGCAGATCTGCAGTGGAGCGGACCCTTCTGGCCAGGTTCTGACAGTCTTAGTGGTGATGGGAGCACTTTTCCCCATGGTAGTGTATGCAGGGATCAGGAGGATTGACACATGGTCAGACATGCCTAGATGAGCTAGCGGACTAGCCTTGTAAGCACGTTTGATGTTGGTGTATACCTTGTCCAGTGTTTTTTCTCCTCTTGTTGCACATTTCACATGCTGATAGAACTTGGGTAGTACTGCCTTCAGGTCTTTGGTTGTCTGTCTTCAAATGGTTTCTCTGCACACTGATTCTAATTCTAATTCCGATTCTATGGTTTAAAGCAAAACAACCTCTGAAACCTCTCAAAACAACCACTGACTGAGGTTGTTTTGCGTTAAACCATAGAATCTGAATTAGAATTAGAATCAGTGTGCAGAGAAACCATTTGATCTGATTTTATCTTTATTTATCTAGAACATTTCAACCATAAAAACACACACATTTGTAATAACAAAAAATAACAAAACTAAATAAAATACAAATACAAATAAAATAAAATACAAATAAAATAAGATATAAATTAAAATAAAATATATCTTCCTAGACATGGAAGTAAGTCAACAATGGTTTTGTTCGAGAAGGGACAGAAAGAAGCAAAGCTTATCTGCTCCTGCCCCTTCCTTACAATATTATCATAGTATTATGCAATAAATTATCTATCAATATCAAAAATAATATACCTATCCACTATAGCAAAAGATAACTAAATAATTACAAAAATACTAGTTCACGTTATTTTCAAGCTCCTCTAACTTATAATAATCAAAGAATTCCTGTTTATATTTGCTTTTAGACATTTTAATAGTATTACTTGTTTTTATTGTTACATACCATAACAATGATGTAACATACTCAGAGTGATAAGAGCGATACAGAGAGCGTAGTCTACTTTTGACTTCGCTTGTTCGAAGTTATACCCTATCGTAGTTTACCCTACCTCAGAAATAAAAAGGGATTCTTTAAGCAAATACAGTATTTTGTAGTTTTTCTGAGAAATAAATAAATGTCATAATTTCTCTGCAATCTCATTTTATTGAAAAAATCGTGAGAAAATCGTATTGTGAATCGTATAGAATCGTGAGTTGAGTTCTTAACAGAAATGTCTGATATATAGTTCAGTTTACATTGTGAGAAAATATTGAATCTTTTTTTAATTTGTTTTATTCATTTGAAATCACCCAGCCCAGTGGCATGCTGGCACATTGTCTACATGTCTACTGTAGCAACAGCCCACGTGACATTGTCAAAATGTCATTCTGATACAAATGTCCATCTCAGCTTCCTCTTGACGTCTAATTCAAGCACTTAAAACATGTAGCTGTTTTTCTTTAAAATGATTCCCACACGTTTATTGTAGAGGGCCTTAATTACCATTACTCCCTCTCCATCCTTCCTGAGTCCAAAACAAACAGCACCATTCCATCAATTCCCTCATTGGCAAAAACCCTGAAGGAAACCACAAGCCATTGAAACAACACAACAATCCAGTGTGTCAATGCCATCCCACTATGGTGGACTAGTTCACTTGCTATAGTAGGATTGACCAGGGTAAGAGGGTCAAATACTATTTCAATTCCCTTAGTGCCTTAGTTTCACTTGAAGTGAAGGTTCAGTTCATAAATTGACAAATCCTCATGGAGCCCATTAGGCAATGTATTTTCAGTTCATGAAAGGGAATTTCAATTGAATTACAATTCAAATTCATCCCAACCCTGCCAGGAAAAGGGTGTTTCCTTTGACACAATTCCCCTCTCTTCACTGTAGTGTTAGGCCCAACATCTTCCTGGCCGTTGGGGAGGACTCGGCCCAGTACAGGAGGTGGTACTATGAGCTGGCTGTGGATCAGGTGGAGCCCTTCATCACAGCTGAACCCACACACCTGCGTGTGGGCTGGGCCGGCACTGAGGGCTACCACCCCTGCCCCGCTGGCGGAGAGGGCTGGGGGGGCACCGGGGTGGGAGATGACCTCTGCTCATACGGCTTTGATGGGCTGCATCTGTGGTCAGGTGAGGGGTGACCAGGTGGAGTGGGGGGGTGGGGGGGGAACTCTGCACTGACTGTTATGGACCATAACTCAACTTTTAAAGGCACATTCTGTAACTTTTGTTTTCAGTTAAAAGTGGTGCACATGCAGTTGTAGTAGTAGTTGTAAACTATTCGTTTATTTTTGCTTCTTGGGCAAATATATTTGTAATCCATAGAGTTACTATCCCAATAATTTAATTATATAAAAGTTAAAGGAATGCAACTTTACCTCTCATATACAATCTACAGTATTTACATCAGGGGAGGCTGGTGGAAGTAGACATCGGAGGACGAGCTCATTGTAATGTATGGAACGGAAATACGACTGGTATCAGATACCACTCCTCATTCCATTCCATGCATTACAATGAGCCCGTCCTCCGATGTATACCTCCACCAGCCTTCACTGCTGGGTGGGACCCTGTCTGATCTGGATGTCTTTGTGCTACCTGTGAACCCAGGGTGCGTTTCCTCTTGGGGGGGCAACATGGAGAGTTCCACTTCCTGCCTCCCCCCGGGTTCGCCCCCTGTTCCGAGGCTCTCCTCCCTGGAGTGATGCTGAGGGTGGAGCCCTGTCAGAGTTTCACTCGGGTCCAGAGGACTGGAACACAAGTGCTCTTGGGACCAACTGTAGCCCTCACCCCACCAACCTTCACCCCCATGCCAGTGGACATCAGCCAGGTACTGAACACTCAACCTAGCTCCCCCCCCCCCCCCTGGAAAACCCAGCTCAGTAGCATACACCTGCTGGACGGTACACCCCCCCCCCCCTGGAAAACCCAGCTCAGTAGCATACACCTGCTGGACGGTACAGCTCCCCCCCCCCCCCTGGAAAACCCAGCTCAGTAGCATACACCTGCTGGACGGTACACCCCCCCCCCCCCCCTGGAAAACCCAGCTCAGTAGCACCACCTGCTGGACGGTGCAGCTTGTTGCTACAGAAGCCATTGGGTTTCTAGAAAGAGGTTCTGTCCTTTGTAGATGCGGGTGTCTGTATAGTACATCTGGAATTCCTTTCCTGTTCATCTACAAGCTTCAGTAACATAGAGCAGCATGACCCCCATGTTCTCACAGCACAGTGGCCAGACAGATGCAGAGTGTGACCTCTGACCCCACTCTGTGGGTGGTTAGCTGGTGTTACCCACACAGCTGGAGCACATCCGCGAGAGACTGGCGGAGAACCTTCATCAGCTGAGGATGATGGAGGAGATTGATCTGGGCTGGACGCACGGCACGGTGAGTAGGACTGCCCACGCAGTCAATTTCTACAGCAGGGGAGGCCGGTGAAGGTTGAAATTGGAGGACGGGCTCATTGTAATGCATGGAACCTGCCTCCACTGTTGTATAAAACAATGAGTGTCAGTTACAGCCGTGTTTATCGTTGTTCAGTGAATGTCAGTGACTGCGGTCACATAGTGTTAGTTCAGTAGCTTGTCTTGACAGTGGCCAGTGTTGTCATGCAGGTGAGAGATGAGAGTAAGAGGCAGGATCCCTGTCTGGTGGAGTTCTCCAAGCTGACGGAGCACGAGAGGAAACACAACCTCCAGATGTCCCAGGACACTCTACGGTGAGCCCCTCCCACTCTCATCACTGTCTTGTTCTCAGTGACCTTGTCATGTCATGTCCAAGGAGGGAGAGAGAGGACAAGGTAGCACGTGATGCTGCTGATTACATAATCACAAAGATATTTTGACTTACGGAACCAGTGGAGGCTGGTAGAGGTAGAAATCGGAGGACGGGCTCGTTGTAATATGTGGAATGGAACACACGCATGTTTGATACCATTCCTCATTCCATCCTATGCATTACAACGAGCCTGTCCTCCAATTTCTACCTCCACCAGTCTCCCCCGTATAGAACCCTTTGTATCATACTTTATAGATAGCTGTTTCTAGTGTACTTTATATGTCTCTCTCTCTGAAGGACAATCCTAGCCCTTGGCTTCCATATTGGCCTGGCAGACGACCATGCTGATGAGGGAGTGAGATACATGAGGCTCTCCACCAAGTATGTTGCTCCCCAGACATTCACAGCTTAGGAGGTGTTGATGGGTTCATTCAGCCTCCTCTTCACTGTCACAGTACTCCAGCCACAGCTACTCCAATCGTACATACAGACCAGGGGAGGCTGGTGGAGGTCGAAATCGGAGCTCACTGTAAAGCAGGAAACGGAATGAGGAATGGTAAACACACACGTTTGATACCATTTGTGCAGGGTTCAGTGTGACGTAACCCACGTCTATGGTGGGCGTGCCATGTGTTTGATACCGTTCCTCATTCCGTTCCATGCGTTACAATGAGCCCGTCCTCCGATTTCTACCTCCACCAGCCTCCTCTGGTCCGTATTGTAGGATTGCTTTGTGTCTTGTGTTTTGTGTGGTCTTCGAGGAGCAGTTGCTGGAAAAAGCAATCCTCCGATGTCTAGCTCCCCGAGCTTCTCCTGATACTGTAGTGACCCTGTAGATAATCCAGTGTGGTTTGGATCGGGCTCTCTCTATACGTCTACGACGAGAGACACACCATGACCTCCCCTCTCCTCCGCCATCCGTAGGTACGAACAGCCGAGCGGGTACAGGCCCGCCCCCGTAGATGTGGGTCACATCACACTGATCCCTACCCAGGAGGCTGTGGTGGACCTGCTGGCTGAGAACGACCACAACGTGTGGTCCAGGGGCAGGATCAGGCAGGGCTGGACCTACGGCTCACAGCAGGTACTGTCGGGGTAGAGCTCGCCCCAACCCCTACTCTGTTTCACTTCATGTCTATTTATCAGTGTGAACCAGGGAAGGTTGGTGGAGGCAGAAATCAGAGGACGGGCTCAAACACGTGGTATCAATGGAACCCGATTCCATTCCGTGCATTACAATGAGCCCAGACAATTCAGACAAGGAACCGTCGCTACTAAACAAGGGTAAGTGCAACATGGGGATGTGATGAACTAACTGAGACTAGGCCACCTGTTTGTTTCATGAGGTCCTCAGTTAACTATAATGAACTCAGGTTCTACTATCAATGAGGGGGTTATGGGAGTAAGGCACACAATGCAACAATAATTTATTGTACAGCTTATAATCACACCATCTTCAGCTCTATGAGCTCAGCAAATATTTATCATTAAAGGCAGAATTTCAAATGTTAGACGTAGTAATGTATATATACTGTAGTTCAATGCGTACTGTAGCAACAGACTGTGTTGCAACTCTCCCTAGAAGGCTTGTCCACGGAGGAGGAGAGTGGATCCTGGAGGGAGATGGCCACTAAACACCTAAAAGCTACAATACAGATATATTAATTGGAATGGCTACATCAATGTTATTTTTAAGAAATATTAATCTGACCCAAGAACTATGTTTAACTTTAATATTCCGTTTCCGGGTTACGACGAGTGTTTGTTTTTGCTGCTGCAGCTCGACAGCGCTAGAATCTTAAAAACTGCTATCTATACCAAACTCTATTGAGAAAGCATTTTTTGTAAATAAATAGCTTTCCTATCCTATATAACATCGGGACCTCGCTCCGCCGAATCCGACGCCGGGAGGCTGAGTCGGGATTACCAGCGTTATTAGTTAGCTACCGCGGCTAACCAGCTAGCCACCTTTACACTTTTTAAACGGGCTTTTTTCTATCGGGATACCTCCCCGAACTACTAACTACCCCCACTAGACCACCACTACCCCTACTAGACCACCACTACCCCTACTAGACCACCACTACCCCTACTAGACCACCACTACCCCCACTAGACCACCACTACCCCTACTAGACCACCACTACCCCTACTAGACCACCACTACCCCCACTAGACCACCACTACCCCTACTAGACCACCACTACCCCTACTAGACCACCACTACCCCCACTAGACCACCACTACCCCTACTAGACCACCACTACCCCTACTAGACCAACACTACCCCTACTAGACCACCACTACCCCTACTAGACCACCACTACCCCTCTACTAGACCACCACTACCCCTACTAGACCACCACTACCCCTACTAGACCACCACTACCCCTACTAGACCACCACTACCCCTCTACTAGACCACCACTACCCCCACTAGACCACCACTACCCCCACTAGACCACCACTACCTCTACTAGACCACCACTACCCCTACTAGACCATCACTACCCCTACTAGACCAACACTACCCCTACTAGACCACCACTACCCCTACTAGACCACCACTACCTCTACTAGACCACCACTACCCCTACTAGACCACCACTACCTCTACTAGACCACCACTACCCCTACTAGACCACCACTACCCCTCTACTAGACCACCACTACCCCTACTAGACCACCACTACCCCTACTAGACCACCACTACCCCTACTAGACCACCACTACCCCTCTACTAGACCACCACTACCCCCACTAGACCACCACTACCCCCACTAGACCACCACTACCTCTACTAGACCACCACTACCCCTACTAGACCACCACTACCCCTACTAGACCACCACTACCCCTACTAGACCACCACTACCTCTACTAGACCACCACTACCCCTACTAGACCACCACTACCTCTACTAGACCAACACTACCCCTACTAGACCACCACTACCCCTACTAGACCAACACTACCCCTACTAGACCACCACTACCCCTACTAGACCACCACTACCTCTACTAGACCACCACTACCCCTACTAGACCACCACTACCCCTACTAGACCACCACTACCCCCACTAGACCAACACTACCCCTACTAGACCACCACTACCACTACTAGACCAACACTACCCCTACTAGACCACCACTACCCCTACTAGACCACCACTACCCCCACTAGACCAACACTACCCCTACTAGACCACCACTACCCCTACTAGACCACCACTACCCCTACTAGAACCTTATATACTTTTATATCACATATCTCTGAAATACTGATTGATCATAATCAAATTGTTTTTCTCTCTCTCTGCAAATAACACCACTTTTCTCTTTCATGGCCTGTCGGCGCTGCCTGGAGCTTAGCTACCAGGTTGAGGAGATGAAGGGACGAATCTCGAATCTACACCAGATCAGACAAGGGGAGTCGTATCTTAGTTCACTTTATGACACATTACATAAAACAATAATTACAGACATAGAAAGCACACAAACCACAACATCAACATCAAAGCCTCCACCTGTAAGCCCAATCCCAGGTGTAACTCACACTGTCCCTACATCACCAGGGACTTGGACCACCGTCAGGAAGAGGAGTCGTACCAACGACTCCTCTGGCACCAACCCCCATGAGGCCCTCCTGCTGCGGAACAGCTTCGAGGCGCTGCAGAGCCACCAGTCCACACCGAAGCCGAAGAGAGCCAGGGCCTGCACCCCCACCCCCAGAGACCACACGCCTGGCCCCGCCCCCGCCCCTAGAGACCACACGCCTGGCCCCGCCCCCGCCCCTAGAGACCACACGCCTGGCCCCACCCCCGCCCCAGAGACCACACGCCTGGCCCCGCCCCCGCCCCAGAGACCACACGCCCTCCCTCTCTCTCTCCCCCTCTCCCACCCTGGGCCCCCTACAGGTCCATCACGCCGCCAGCAGAGGAGACTACAGTTCGTATCTCCTCCCCCCCCCCGCACCCGCTCTTCTCCCCCCCCCCCCCCCCTCTGTGCTTGTAATAGGCTCGTCCATGGTCCGCCATGTTGCAGTCCCGAAGGCCATAACCCACTGCATCCCAGGTGCCAAGGTGAGGGACGTCGCCGCGGTAGTCCCGATGCTGGTGGAGGATGCTCCCCCCCAGGTCACCTCCGTCATCGTCCACGTGGGTGCCAACGACATCGGACGGGAGAGGTCGGAGGAGCTGAAGGACGACTTCCGAGCCCTCATCGCCACCGTCAAGGGCACAGGTAAGACCTGCATCATCTCGGGCCCCTTCCCGAGTCCCAGGTATGGCGACACCAAATACAGTAGAATTCGAAGTCTTCACCTTTGGCTACAGGGATACTGCTGTCATACGCAAATCCCATTTATAGACAATTTCACCACGTTCTTTAACCGTAATGAGCTGTTTGCGAGAGATAGGTTTCACCCAAACAGGTATGGTGCCCGCCTGCTGTCGATGTCCATGGACCTCGCTGTCCAGCCCTGGACCTGGCCGGTGCCCTGTCAACGCTGATGTGGGATGAGTCCGATCCATTCCTCTAACACCAAACATGCCATCCAGACTATTGTCTCCCATCGGACTCCCTCCACCACAAATAAGGCAATACATGGGAAATGTATTACCCATTTCATTAAGTATGCCCTCGAGTCAGTCCCAGTGTCAAAATGACATCTCCATGGCAATTTTGAATATCAGGTCCCTATCAAACAAAAAAACATTTATCATAAATGAGCTCATTTGTGATAGAAAACTCGACTGTATGCTACTCACAGAAACCTGGCTAGATACAAATGGAGCAGCAGCCCTTATTGAGGCATCTCCCCCCAACTACAGTTTTTTCCAATCAATCAGAAATGGAAAAACGGGGGGAGGAACAGCTACCATAGCTTCAAATAACCTAAACTGCAGGAGCATATCCTTTGATATATTCTCCTCCTTTGAATATCATGCCACAGTTATGGCATGCCAACCACCTATTCTTACGGTAACTGTATACAGGCCGCCGAAACCAGCCCCTACCTTCCTACCTGACTTCTCTGAGTTCCTATCCATTATCCATCCCAACTATGATAGGATTATTATCACTGGTGATTTTAACTTTCATGTTGATAATGAGGCTGACTTGAGGGCTAGGGAATTTATTGACCTCTTGGAATCTATGGATTTTGTCCAACATGTCAATGAACCCACTCACAATCATGGCCATACCCTTGATCTTGTGATTACAAAGGGTCTTGAGGTCTCAATATCAGGTATCAGCGACCTGGCCCTCTCTGACCATTTCTGTATTTTCTTTACCATTGTAACACGTAAAGCTGAAAGCAATGCTGAACGTGTTGTTAAAAAACGTTATCTTACCCCTGCAGTGGCTGAACATTTCAAAGCTTTAATGAACAGTATTCACACAACTCTCACGTTATGTGAAAACGACTTAGTAATTACCTTTAACAATAAAGTAAAAATGGCCCTAGACTCCCTGGCACCTACCAAACTAAAAAAGGTTGGAGCCAAGAGGAGAGCACCATGGCGAAACAGTGAAATAAATCTCCTAAAGAGAACATGTAGGAAAGCTGAGCGCAGATGGAGAAAGAGCAAATTACAGATTGATCAGAATATTTTTAAAGAACATCTATCTGCCTTTAACTTGGCAATGCGAAATGCTAGAAAAAATCACTTCTCAAAGATAATATCTACAAACAAGAATAACCCCAGGGTCTTGTTTTCGACAATTGATTGCCTTGTAAACCCTGCTCCTAGAACTCTAGACGGCGCAGCCTCTGTCACCAAATGCGAGGAATTTGCAGCCCACTTCAGGGATAAGATAACAAATATTAGAATGTGTATTACTCAGGAAAGACTAGGTTTGTGTAGCACCACAGATCCGCCACCACAGAACATGACTATGAGCATGTTCACCATGATTAGTACGGAAACATTAGGTAAAATTGTGTCACAGCTTAAACCATCTACGTGTCCTCTTGACCCTATTCCTACCACCTTTTTTAAGGACATTTTTGAATCTGTGTCTGATGACATACTAGGCATTGTAAATCACTCCCTACTTAAAGGGATATTTCCAGCGGCGCTTAAAACTGTCCTGGTTAGACCCACCCTGAAGAAAAGTAACCTAGATCCTTCTGATCCCAAAAACTGTAGACCAATATCCAATCTCACTTTTCTAAGCAAAATTTTAGAAAAGGCAGCGTATAGACAGCTTCATGAATTCTTAGTCCTAAATAATAGGTATGACCCACTTCAGTCAGGTTTCCGATCATACCACAGCACAGAAACCGCTTTGCTTAAGGTAACTAATGACCTTAGGATAAATGCAGACTCGAAAAAACTCTTGATTCTTGTACTCTTAGACTTAAGTGCAGCCTTTGATACGGTAGACCACTCCATACTTATTGAGAGACTTGAAAACTGGGTTGGCCTCTCAGGTCCGGTCTTAAACTGGTTCAGCACTTACCTGGCTGACCGAGACTACTTTGTAGCCCTTGGTGACCATAAGTCAAAAAATTATAGCACAACCTGTGGAGTTCCCCAGGGGTCCATTTTAGGACCGTTGCTTTTTAGCCTATACATGCTACCCCTCAGTTCTGTTATCAAGAAGCATAGCGTTAACTACCACAGCTATGCTGACGACACTCAGCTTTATATCTCAGTAACTCCCAACGACTACAAGATGATCGACCACCTGATAGACTGTATTGCCGATATTAATATTTGGATGACACAAAACTTTCTCCAACTCAATCAAGAAAAAACAGAGGTATTGATCATTGGCGAGAAAACTGGGAGAGAGAAATTATCTGCACACTTGAAAACACTAGCTCTTAACACTAAGTGTCAGGCCAGGAATCTTGGTGTCATAATTGACCCAGATCTAAATTTTGAAACTCATATTAATAACACTATTAAAACATCCTTCTACCATCTAAGAAACATCACTAAGGTACAATCATTTCTCTCCCAGGCAGACACTGAAAAATTAATGCATGCGTTTGTTACTAGTAGGCTAGATTACTGTAATGCTCTCCTGACAGGTCTCCCCAAAAAAATGATAAATAGACTACAAATGGTTCAAAATGCTGCTGCTCGTGTCCTTACTAGGACCAAACGGAGAGCGCACATCACACCTGTCTTGAGATCACTACACTGGCTCCCTGTCAGTCATAGAATAGACTTTAAGATCCTTTTACTAGTTTATAAATCACTTCACTGTGATGCACCCAATTACATGGTGGACATGCTCATAAGATACACACCAGCTAGACCCCTACGGTCTAGTGGCACGGAACTTTTAATAGTGCCAGAGGCTAGGACAAAGAGATTTGGAGGATCAGCTTTTAGCATATATGCTCCTAGATTGTGGAACACCCTACCTGAGGGCCTGAGGTTGTCTAAAACTCAGGACATTTTTAAGCGTGACCTCAAAACCTACTTATTCAATGTCGCCTTTTGATACTAAGGGAGACATTGGGCATTATAGAACTAGGATCACTAGGCCATTACACCATACTCGTGTTTTGAGATTTGTGTTGACAGGAAAATGGACCCGGGTGCTGATGAGGCACTGTCAGCTCCAAATAGCACCTAGAGCAGTACTGGAACCGGTACAAGGGTGTACCAGGACCACCATCAGGTTGTATTGCTGTCATCTTTATTGTCTCTATTGTGTTGTTGCATCATAACTGTGCTTAAGTTTATCTTTTGGCAGGACCTGTGACCATACTGGATGCAGAACGATGCAAATACAACACTAAATTTATGGACAGTGTGTACGCCGATAATATGCAAGGAATTTTTCCTGGATACATGGTGTACAGGTTTTTGCCCTTGCTTGCTTGCTTTGTGCCGGTGGTCCTTGGCCTCCACTGGGGGACCGCTGGGTACTGGTAAGCAAACTGGCTAGTAGTCGCTCTATTGGTAGAGGGCTGCAAGGGAATTTTTCCTGGCTACATAGTATACAGGTTTTTTACTTTTGCCTGCTCGCGGCTCTGTCAGTATTGATTGATTGATTGATTGATTGACTGATTGACTGAACATTTTCATTGTGTGAAGCGCATTGAGTTGCATCTTGTAAGAAATGCGCTATACAAATAAAATTTGATTTGATTTGATTTGATTTAATAACCTTTTTTCAATATCCTGACGACACACAGACACACTCATATGAACATGTGACTTCCATTATCTTCTGTTAAACATGTGGGAATGTTGGTGTCTTTGTGTTTGACAGGGTTCAGCAGGAGAGACCAGCCTCACCTGTACCCAGCTGTGTGTCCATGAAGAGTGACCGGTCTATGGATCATCCAATAACCTCCAGAGAAAGACCTCCTCCTTCTGATCAAAGTTCGAGGTTTAATCACCATAGTGGTCTATGAGGCTGCCAATAACATTCAGTAGTGGTATACACTCTTAACTTCTATTTGGGAAACTAGGCCTCATTCACACTTCTCTGGATAAATACATCTGCTTATTTTTTTGTTTTTACCCAGAATCCCCAGTGACAAGGTGGAGAGACCAGAGTCAGAGATTCCCAGTGGTCAGTCTGTCCAGAGTCAAAGTGAACTGGCCTCCATATTCAGGGTGAGCTAAAGAGAAAGTATGACATGGAACATGGCTAAGTAATCCCCATACAAAAGTGATTTATTTCTTGATTCAATTGCATACCAAAGTCAAGTGATGTGATGTTTGTATTCAGTCTCTCTACTGGGTGTAAAGGTTTACCTATTATTAACTATCTCACATCTTTTTTATCTAAATGTTTCAGTTGCTTGAAGACAATGTCATCACTTTAGTGAGAAATCAGCTGAAGAGGTTCAAGAGGCTTATTTCTCAAGACCACCCAGAGTGCCTTGAGAGTCACGGGGAGGAAGAGGAAGATGTAGAAGAAGAGAAGCAGGAGAGCAGTGCCAGAGAGGGGGCTCTGAAGATCACTCTGCACGTCCTGAGGAACATGAACCAGAAGGAGCTCGCTGACACACTGGAGAAACGTAAGAGACCTCATATGTTTTCACAGAGAAGTGTTACTGGGCTAAAATATTATTGGAAATATAAACACCACTAACTGTAATTACTACGTACTGTATATCCCTATTTGGTCAATCTTTATATTGTGTTGCCTCTATAACTTAGTATCTCTGTAATTATAGCAGGAACTATTGGTTGTTTGCGTATAATTGCAAAGGGTTGGACAGTTTCCTATATCATTCAACTACACGACATACTATGTAATTAATTACTATATAACAACTTGTTGATTAAACCAATGTATTTAAACAATGTAATAACAGTTACTGCAGGTATTGGGTCAACTTAATGTAAAGTGTGCCACGAATACTTTGTTAATTGTTTTGTCATTCAGATGAGCTCGCTGTGGTGTGCCAACATGAACTCCACATGAAGTCCACCCTGAAGAAGAGGTTTCAGTGTGTGTTTGAGGGAATAGCTGAGCAAGGCAAGCCAATACTTCTCGATAAGGTCTACACAGAGGTCTACATCACAGAGGGAGGAAGTGGAGAGGTCAATAACGAACATGAGGTCAGACAGATTGAGACAGCATCCAGGAGACCAGCAACGCAGGAGACACTAATCAAATGCACCGACATCTTCAAGCCTTTACCTGGACAAGACAAACCAAGCAGAAGTGTGCTGACAAAGGGAGTCGCTGGTATTGGAAAAACAGTCTCTACTCAGAAGGTCATTACGGGCTGGGCTGAAGGAGACGCCAATCAGGATGTCCAGTTCATATTTCCACTTCCTTTTCGGGAGCTGAATTTAATGAAAGACAAGAAATGCAGTTTGAATGAACTTCTTGGTCATTTCTTCATTGAAATAAAAGAATCAGGAACCTTCAACTTTGACAAGTATAAAGTTCTGTTCATCTTTGATGGTCTGGATGAGTGTCGACTTCCTCTAGACTTCCAGAACAACGAGACATGTTGTGATGCCACAGAGTCAACCTCAGTGGACGTGCTGCTGACAAACCTCATCAAGGGGAATCTGCTTCCCTCTGCTCTCCTCTGGATAACCTCCCGTCCTGCAGCAGCCAATCAGATCCCTCCTGAGTGTGTTGACCGGGTGACAGAGGTACGAGGGTTCAACGACCCACAGAAGGAGGAGTACTTCAGGAAGAGAATCAGTGATGAGAACCTGGTCAGCAGAATCAACACACACATGAAGTCATCAAGGAGCCTCCACATCATGTGCCACATACCAGTGTTCTGTTGGCTCTCAGCTGATGTTCTGGAGAGACTGTTGGGTGGAGCAGAGAGAGGAGAGATGCCCAAGACTCTGACACAGATGTACACACACTTCCTGGTGTTTCAGACCAAACAGAGGAATGTGAAGTACCTTGGAGACAATGACAGAGATCCACACTGGGATAAAGCGCTAATTCTGTCACTGGGAAAACTGGCCTTCAAACAGCTGGAAAAGGGCAATCTGATCTTCTATGAGGAAGACCTGAGAGAGTGTGGCATTGACGTCAGAGAAGCCTCAGTGTACTCTGGAGTGTGCACTCAGATCTTCAGAGAGGAGTGTGGGCTGCACAACGTGTTCAGCTTTGTGCATCTGAGCATCCAGGAGTTTCTAGCTGCTTTATATGTGTTCCTCACATTCAACGACAGCAATAAGAATTCACTGGTCAAACAGAAATCCTCACAGTTTAATCTATGGTCATCACCCAGACGCAAACCTCTAGTCGACTTACACAAGAGCGCAGTGAACAAGGCCTTACAGAGTGAGAATGGACACCTGGACCTGTTCCTGCGCTTCATCCTGGGCCTCTCACTGGAGTCCAATCAGAATCTCCTACGAGGCCTTCTGACACAGACAGGAAGCAGCTCACAGACCAATGAGGAAACAGTCAAGTACATCAAGAAGAAGATCAGGGAGAATCCCTCTCCAGAGAGGTGCATCAATCTGTTCCACTGTCTGAATAAGCTGAATGACCATTCTCTAGTGGAGGAGATCCAAAGCTTCCTGAGCTCAGGACGTCTCTCAGAAGCCTCACTCTCACCTGCACATTGGTCAGCTCTGGTCTTTGTGTTGCTGACTTCAGAAGAGGAGCTGGATGTGTTTGACCTGAAGAAATACTCCAGATCAGAGGAGGGTCTTCTGAGGCTACTGCCAGTGCTCACAGCCTCTAAGACAGCACTGTAAGTAGATGGACAGAATGACTCTATTAATTAGTGAATTAGGACGATTTCAGGGTTATGAAAATGCATTGTACAATAGTAATTAGTGAGTAGGCCGCTTGATGAAAAATACAACAAACAACAACAACTTCATAACAAAGCCTAACAAACAATACTTGGTGTGAAAAACAAAATGATCTTTTGGAGATTTTGATCACTGAAAATAATTTAATGATTATCTAAAACGTATTACTATTGTGTACTTGGTCAAACAACACATTCCTTGATTGGCTCCTTTTCATTTATACTTTATTGACACACAAATGTATAATTTATATCATAGTACACACAACAAACAATACATAATTCATGCAATAAGCAAGTGACTTTATGATCACTTATTATGATTTACAGATTAAACAGAAGAAATTGAGTTATATTATCTTTAATGTTTTATTGACACACAAGTATGTGACTTGCTCCATCATTTTCAGTCTCTTTGTGTCTCAACTCTCAATAATGAGCGAGAAAGAGACAGTTATAGTTGGAGTACTAAACACTTATTTGGAGGAATCCATTCCTGACATTTGCTTTATTTTTAACGTAATGACTATCGCATTCCACTCGCGGTACCCCGGATACTCACACCACAGCTCAAATGAAGACTTTTTGTCTGACATTAAGTATGGTGGAATGGGGGGGCT
Organism: Nansenia antarctica; assembly: GCF_963989245.1. Classification (NCBI taxonomy): domain Eukaryota; kingdom Metazoa; phylum Chordata; class Actinopteri; order Argentiniformes; family Microstomatidae; genus Nansenia; species Nansenia antarctica. Next base: position 54,024,989 of record NC_137675.1, read on the forward strand.
GCTCTGTCTGCACTCTGAATATGTTTGCCCTCCTCAAATCCTGACCCACCTGGCCTTAGCTCAGCACATGGGGCTACACAATGCTGCACTGAACCAATAGCTACCAAATACATTATACCAGACGTAGAAATCCAGTGACTTCAAATGTATCCATGGTTGCTTGCTTCCCTGTTGAGAGCAACTATAACTCTCACTAATGAATTCTTGCATCACAGTGATCGTTTGGCTAAATATATTTCTTTGTATTCCTCATTCAGGCTGAATGGATCTCACCTCACAGAGAGATGCTGTGAAGCGTTGGCCTCAGCTCTCAGCTCAGACTCCTGCCACCTGAGAGAGCTGGACCTCAGTAATAATTATCTACGTGACGGGGGGGGAAAGCTGCTCTCTGCTGGACTGGGGAGTCCACACTGTAAACTACAGACATTGAGGTGAGGTCTTTTGGGGTGTAGAAGCATGAGTTTTGGGGGTCATTATGATGCACTAGTTGTTCTTCACTTAAATACAATGTGTCTAGCCTTTCAACTGCTGAATTCAGGGGATTTACAGCTGTAAAGATGTACATTAGAGAGGAACAATCAGATTCTTGATAACAGATGGAGTCACACTATTTCCCCAGGTTGTCATTCTGTGGAGTCCCAGAGGAAAGCTGTGCTTCTCTGGCTTCAGCTCTGAGGTCTAACCCCTCCCACCTGAGAGAGCTGGACCTCAGCTACAATCACCCTGGAGACTCAGGACTGGCGCTGCTCTTTGCTGTACAGAAAGATCCACTCTGTAAACTACAGACACTCAGGTAAAGGCTGAATATGTGGCTGGACGCATCTATGAGATTAATGCACAGTATCTATTTCCCACATGATTGTGAGTGTGTCATCCAACCACTGTATGTTCTTCTGTGGTTGATATAGTGTGGACCCTGGTGGAGGGTGCTGGTTCAAACCTGGGCTGATCAAATGTAAGTCTCCAACACTGTAGAGAACAGGACTGTGATATTACTCAATAATCAGGGTACAGCTGAGTTCAAACAGAGCACCAGTATTGTATTCATTTGTAAATCTAAAATATTAGTAAATGTGAATTAGTTCTATCCCTTGTAAAATATTTTAAATTAATAAGTAATATTTAGTGAAAAACATGATGTTACCATATAAAGCCCAGTTCACATCTATGCGACGCAATGCGACAGAACTCGCAGTCACAAGGAATCGCCAGCGATTTGACATGTCAAATCTCAGTAGAACGTCCAGATTTTATGGAATGTCTGATATTTCTCTTCAGCCAATCAGGGAAGTCACTGTCGCTGTCAGCCATCTTGCAGGATAAACACAACTTATTTTGTTGTTATGGAAACCGTTGTTTGTGTCGTCTGTGTCTCGTTGCGTCTCATCACCCATCTGTCTCACCACCCATCTGTCTCATCTGTCTCGCCACCCATCTGTCTCACCACCCACCTGTCTCACCACCTATCTGTCTCATCTGTCTCACCACCTATCTGTCTCATCATCACCACCCATCTGTCTCACCACCCATCTGTCTCATCTGTCTCACCACCCATCTGTCTCACGACCCATCTGTCTCATCTGTCTCACCACCCGTCATTCGCAAGTAGTTGCCAAGTTTTTTCTCTGCGACGGTCTAAACGTTCTAAAACTGACCCGTCGTGTTGCGTTGCATAGATGTGAACTGGGCTTAACAAGATCACAATGTGAATATTGTAATTTATCCAATTGTATTGATTTGATGATTATTTTGGCCCTCTCATTCAGATGCCTGTGAGCTCACACTGGACCCAAACACAGCGAACAGAAGCCTCTCTCTGTCTGAGGAGAACAGAAATGTGACAAAGGGAGGAAGGCAGCCGTATCCTGATCACCCAGAGAGATTTGAGGGCTGGCCACAGGTGCTGTGTAGAGAAGGTCTGACTTGGTGCTGTTACTGGGAGGTAGAGTGGAGGGGAGATTCTAATATAGGAATGACATATAAAGGAATCAGCAGGAGAGGAGGGGGTAATGACTGTGTGTTGGGATACAATGACAAGTCCTGGAGTCTGGAATGCTCTGACACCTCTAACCGTTACAGTGCCTGGCACAACCATAAGAGAACTGTCATACCTTCCCCCTCCTCTGACTCCCACAGAGTAGGAGTGTATATGGACTGGCTGGCCGGCACTCTGTCCTTCTACAGGGTCTCCTCTGACACACTAACCCTCCTGCACACATTCCACTCCACATTCACTGAGCCCCTCTACCCAGGGTTTTGGGGCTCAGTGACCCTGTGTAAACTAGTCTAAGGGAGATCACACTGAACACCTAAGGCTCACACATGATGTCATGGTGTAGTTTTACATTCACATCAAGCTTCATACACTCAAACTCAAAGGTTGTGATTTTCCACTAAGATCAAGCCTACACACATGCACTTGGACAGCGGTGTGTTTTCCCTGAGATGTTGGATGTACAGATGTTCCCTCTCCCCCGTGTCTAGTGTGTAGGGGGTTATGTGCAGTGCTTAGGGGGTACTAATAGAGCTGGAAAAGTATTTACACAAGATAACGTTGAATTTACACAAGAATGTTGAATTTGAATTAAAATGTTTCGTGTAACTTTATCTATCTATAGGGACTTCGATGCTACTGGGATCTCATGTTATCTGACACACCAGCTTACGACGCCCTTTTTCAGGTCTGATGTTTCAGCTGCACTGTGTCGATCTTGTGTAAATACTTTTTCAGCTCTATTATTTAAGAGTTGGTCAGATTTTGTGTTTCCCACCCAGGATTCCCCCCCCCCCCCCCCCCCCACTGTCTCTTTATATTGTATGCTTATTTTATGTTCTTTTTTCAGGACTCATCTCTATGCATTAGGCTACATGGTATTTCTATCTAGCCTACACCGACAGATCTATTCATGTGCATAGAACCTTGAGTTAGTGCAGTGGTTCTCAAACTTTTTATGTCAAGCCCCCCTTGGGAGGACAAAAAATGTGTGAGCACCACCTCACCCCCAAAAAACTGTCACAACATGGGGCAATTTTACATGTATTGAACTGAACCACATAACACTGTCTCCCAACAAAAAACCTAAAAATACAAATAACACAATATAATAAATCAACACAATAACAATATTTTTCAATTACAATTCTCAAGAAAATGAACACTAACAATCAAGAACATCATAACATTACAGCATTGGTGGCTGCAATGAGCCTGTTTGGCACTGCAGATCTTTTCAAAACGGGGTAGCAGGCCTGACACTGCCACTCTCAAGTCCTGCTCAATGTTGAGCCTAGATCTGTACTTTGTTTTCAGTGAAGCAACAGCTGAAAAGCCAGCCTCACAGAGATAGGATGTGGCGAAGGGAAGTAGGATGCCGACAGCCCTCTGCCCTATGAGTGGATACTCCTTCTCCACACCAAGCCAGAATTCACTCAGTGTCTGACCATTGAACCTCAGCCTCAGGGTCGACTCAGAGGTCAGCTCGATGAGTTGGTCCTCTTCAGCAGAGCTGAAATCAGCAGGTGCTACGGATAGAGATACCTTATTTGTAATTAATTGCATATTAAACACAACATGATTCAATTTTACAACAATCCATTCCAGGTAGTTAGTTAGTAACATACATACAACATTAATAAAATATAGGCCTACAGCACAAAATATTCACAGTTATATTTAGTCATCAAAATTGCCTACCAACCTGCTGCATTGAATGGATCCACCACCCAGTCATACTCAGCAGTGTTGTGTGGGAAGTATTTCTGGAACAATGCTCCCAGGGAAGAGATGTGTTGCTTCAGGCAGGGGATCACTGTGGTGGCATCACAATCACTGCTTTCTACAAACGTGGTCAGGTTCTGAAAAGGATCAGTATTTCCTTCATCAGAGCGCCTGCCCCACACCTCCAGCTTTCTGGTGAATGCGCTGACCTTATCTGCCAGGTGGGGTAGGTGTTTGTCTTTTCCTTGAAGCTGAAGATTCAGCTCGTTGAGCTTTCCAAACACATCACTGAGATAGGCCAGTTTCATCAGGAATTCTAAATTACTGAACTTGCTTGCAGATTCGTGCATTCCCACCTCCTCCATAAACACCCGAATCTCCTCTCTGAGCCAGGGGTGAAAGTGGTTTGAGTTTCTTACAGGAACTATAGGCTGCTACCCCAACCATCGTTTCATATTGTTCTCCTCCTGCCCCCAGCTTCATGCATCCCTGAACACACACATCGTGGTGTTCGTGTCGAAATTAGAAACACTTTAGGGCTGCCAAGTTTCACCAAAAGTTTGGAGTGAGAGTTTTTGGTGGTGGAGCGACCCAAAACTGTGCACGTTTTGGTAGCGGCGACCCCTCTCTCCCACACAATTATTTGTGCTAGTTTCCTGCAATTTTAAACCAGCACAAGAAATGAAATAATTGGAACATTTGATAAAACAAGAGAAATTCAGATAATATATCTTAAGTCTTAATAAACAAATACAGTAGCCTACAGAGTCTAAAACTAAATTGGGCCTCATCAAGTGAACTCAACCCCTTGGTCAGCAGCAGAAAGACCCTTGGTCATCATCTTATATACAGTGCATTGCTCATAGATGGCTATCATGTTATACAGTACATACCAGGGTTTTTCCTGGGTCAGAATCAAGCCTTGGAGGTTGATGTTGTGCGCGCGCAGTGCGCCCAAATTTTCTTTGAGGGACCCCCAATTGTTGTATTTGTATTGTAAATTGTAATTATTATTATTATTAATAATAATAATAATACGATGCGATGCGATTTGAAAGTACCAGTAGGCTACCAGATACGTATGCACATATTTTGCTACCAGGGTTGCCAGATGGAATTGACAATTTACAGCCCAACCAGTCTAAAAGCTGTCGAATCAACCCGTCCAGTGTGACCAAAAGTAGCCCAATCTGGCAACACGGCTTGCTTATGGAAGCATATAGTGGACCTAATTCAAATGTTAATGCAATTTGAGATTGCATTTGCATGTTTCACTTTTGCATGCATTCTTTCAGACAATATTCAAATTCAAATGCAATTCTAATGAGCGGATGTGTTTCCTTGAACATATAAATGCAATTGCTAATCACATTATTGCATTACAATTTGAATATTGACTCAAATAACGGCAAAAGTGGCAAATGAATATGCTATTTTGGGATTGCATAGTCATTTTCACATTAGAATGAAAATTTGAATTTTGTCAGCTACAAAGCGGATGTGTTTACTAGAACATGTAAATGCAATTGCGTATCACATTATTGCATTACAATTTGAATATTGACTCAAATAACGCTGGCAAAAGTGGCAAATGAATATGCTATTTTGGGATTGCATAGTCATTTTCACATTAGAATGAACTTTTGAATTTTGTCAGCTACAAAGCAGCGCATGACTTTGAAAATTAAATGTCAAATTGCTTTGCATTATCATTTTAATATTGACAGCGAATGTGCACATCAGGTACATGAAAATGAAAATGCAAATCATTAGAATTGCATTTGAATTTGAATATTGTCTGAAAGAATAAATGCAAAAGTGGAACATGCAAATGCAATCTCAAATTGTATTAACATTTGAATAAAGTCCACTATATGCTTCCATAATTGCTACGTTACATGCAGCTTGCGTGAACACAGGTTCTTCCATCAGCGCTCGCCTCGTCGGGTCTACTGTAAAGCGGGTTAACATGTCCTTTTCAAAGGTATTAAAATAGACGCAAGGAAACATAACGTCAGCCATGTGTTTCCTTGTTGGAAATTATGGATCGTGAATCGTGATTGCTTCTGCACTCTGCAGCAATCGGATTTTGATTGACAGGCAGCTGCATCTCTTCCCCCAACGGCGTTCCGGCACAGAAAGTCTTGCCGGAACGCAGCACCGGACCGTTCCGGCCCACTTTCACCTATGCTCTGAGCTCAAAGACTCGGGACAACACTTTCCCTCGGGAGAGCCACCTTGCTTCACTGTGAAACAGCAAAGCAGAGTGTTCAGCTCCCATTTCCTCACACAGTGCAGAGAACAGACGTGCTTTCAGCAGGCGGGTTTTGATGAAATTTACAACACCGATCACTTCGGTCAAAACCTCATTTAGCTCAGGGCTAAGCTGCCTGGATGCGAGCGCCTCTCTGTGAATGACACAGTGTGTCCATTGCGCGTTTGGTGCGACGCGATTTATTAGCGCCTGCAGTCCCTTCCTTTTCCCGGCCATTGTCTGCACACCATCTGAGCAAAACCCCACACAGTTCTCCCATTTCAGTCCGTGTTCTGTCAGGTAAGTGTCAAGAATCCCAAATAGCTCATTAGCTGTCGCTCTCCCTGTCACATGCTTGCAAAACAGCAAGTCTTCATTCATTGATTCCGAATCTACATAGCGGACATAAGAAATAAACAAGCAGTCCTTATTACTGTCAGTAGCCTCATCAACTTGCAATGCAAAACGTTTGTGTAGTTTCTCTGCGAGTTGTTCCTCAAGGTCCTCTGACATCTCACCTATGCGTCTTGCAATGGTGTCGTTGGACAGGGGAATGGTCTTCAATTTTGCAGCGGTTGTCTCATCAATCAAAGTTGACACCATATCCAGTGCAGCTGGGAGTATGAGCTCCTCAGCTATGGTGTGCGGTTTCTTGCACTTCGCAATTCTGTATGCAACCTTGAATGACGCTATTTGCGCTTTGGTACTTACGGATGCCGCTTTTGTCATATGAGTTTCTTGCTTTCTGTACTCTGTAAGTTTTCTTTTAAAGAAGGCCAGTGGCTTCTTTGCATTATTGGGGTGTGTTGTCTCAAGGTGCGTTTTTAACTTGTTTAAAGCTTGTTTTTTTTTTAATGTGGGAGTGCCAGGCCGGTCACATGGCGTCTCTCCAGTCTGCTCTGACAAGTGTCGGCCAGGATGCATTTCAAAAGAGTCAGCCGATGTCACAAACAGAAAGAGGAGCAGAGATTTCACTAGAACAAGGTCATTATAAACCTGTACTGATTACAAGACATGTACTGATTATGTGTTCTCCTTGGCATTGCATTGTGCGACAAGCTGTCACTTGGTAGTAGCACCTCAGTGCTTACTAAAATATTCTAATAAACTGATAACCAATACAAATCCTCTTGAATATGTGTCTCATGTGACAGGACACAATGAATTTATGAAAGTAGTAAGGTTGGCCTAGGAAAGTGAAACAGATTTGATTGCTGTAACGTACCATATGCTACATACACACACACATCTACATACACACCTAGATACTACACACCAGGAGCCTAAACTGGCTCGACGGGCTTTGCTCTCCTGAGTGGTGGGATGTTTTTTTTGTCTAAAGGTGTGTGTGTGTGTGTCAGGGTTTCCGTTTGTCCGGGAAGATTTCGATTTACCGGACAAACGTGATATATTCCGGTCATCATATTAAAATATAATATAGCTGTTTGTCGCGGTGATTACTGTTGTGTAGCGGCCTATATATGCCATTTAATGTCTATTTCTCATCCGATACGATTAGATGCGAGCTATATAATATATAATAATATAACATGATTCGCATGCGCGCTATGCCATTATGTCCAGCGCTGAACGGGCGCCTCACTGGGAACTGAACAGACAGCATCGATCAATGAACGGACTCCACATTACGTTAACTGAAGTTTGTTAAATTGTTTGGGATTAATGTGAGTTTTCTATTTTCTCTTTCCAGTTTTACCCTTTTTTTATCAATAAAACAACGTCATTTCTATAACCAGGGGGGTGTTCCATCAACGTCGCTAAAGGAAAATCTAGGCTTATTTCGTTAAGTCTCGCGAGACTCTTAAAAAGATCCAGGCATATCTTGATAGATCTCGCGAGACTTGTCAAAATAAGCCTAGATTTTCCTTTAGCGACGTTGATGGAATACCCCCCAGGTCTCGCTGGTTGGGAAGGCATTTCGTTTAGCTGCCTGTCAAATCATACTTAATCGGACTCGGGAGTATGACAATGAGGAGAACATAACTGTTTATTGAGAAACAATTGATAGGCAGGCTGGGATACGTATATAAAGAAATACCACAATGTCTAGATGTATAACATTTTATTGAACAGTGCAAGCATGTAGGCTTCTGGCGTGACACGGCTAGCCTAATTTCCGTTCATATGCCTTTTATCAGATAAAATAAAATAGAATAAAACTCTTTGAAAATAAATAGGCTTTAAATTAACTTGCAATGCGTATAGGCTAATTTCCGTTCGATGTTACAGCCGGCCTATGCCTTTTCTCAGATAGATAGGGGATAGCCCTGTAAGCTCATACGGGTCTGTATGTCGTCCTGAAGACCGGCTGTTAGATCATATCGCTGAAGTTTGTCTCCATCTTAGTGTAAATGTTGTCCGTTTCGTTTGTTATCCTTGTTATTGTGCGATAAAGTTAAGGCGCTCCGCTTCGGGCCACCATTTTCAGCTGAGCACCAAACACACACACACGCTCATACACACACAACACTGCCCGAGAGAGAAGGACCCGCCCCCTTTAGTTAGCCTGTATATCGCTACGAATTGTATTCAAATTGTGCTTAGAGGGAATTATTTTCACCGGACATTATGTCCGACGAGTTTTCAATTTGTCGGACTTCAACAAATTTTACCGGACAAAGACCGGTAATTACCGGTTAACGGAAACCCTGGTGTGTGTGTGTGTATATGACTCATGAGTGTTTGCTTATGTTTCTACATTCTCTAGATGACACCTGTCAGAGATCAACATGACCGCCCCCCGTCCTCGACATCAAACCCTCCATCCCAGACTACGACTCCCCACACAGCAGACAGGACATGGACACAGACGCTGGTGAATGTGAAGACCTGGCCCAACCTGAAGTCACCAACGTGTCAGCAGATCATGTCACCAGTGCCGTGAGCATGCGTACCAACTCAGTGGTCTTTCCTCCTCCAGAGATGCCCAGTGTGAGGCTGAGAGAGGGGACATGCGTCATAACCCAGACCATAGGACACTCCTGCCAAAAGACAAATCCAAGGTCCACATCCTCAGCACAGACGACACCTCCCGCTCCTCCACCCCCGAGCCCCCCAGGCCCCTCCACTCTGACCAAAGACCTCCACACAGTCCTGGGGGAGCTCAAGGCCTATGTCAGCCAGGGAGATAGCCTGCCCCTCACCCAGGCAAGCTCCCTTGGAAAGTCCCAGGCTTCAGACGGGCCTAAGATGAAACCCTCAGATCCTACGGATGATACTACCGCTCCTTGCTATGGGGAGGAGGCCTACAGCACCATCGCTGGCTGGATCAGGGACCCCCCCAGCGGCCAGTCTGGAGGTGCGCTTCACCCCCAATGCTGAGAAGGAGCTGGAGGAGTTCCTGTCCCCAGACACTGAAGGTAAGCTTCTGGAATTACTGGTTTTATATGATACAACAGCATAATAGTTCATCATTGGGACTGTACCGAGTGAAGTGTCAAAGAAGGTACTTGTGCTTTTAGTCCACAGGAGGGCGCCATTGTTACAGAAATGGCCAGTTCTCTCATAAATCGGGAGAATTACAGTCTTGCAGAATATGTCTTTTGATTTCACTGCATCTCATTGGGATTGTACCCAGGGGTCAAAGACGATTGTTGTGCTTTACTTCACTGTATCTCAGGCTTAGAATCACAGAGAACATGCAGTCAAATGAGTTGCAGTACAAAAAACAATAGAGAATGTCTATTGTTTTTTGTTCTGTTATGTGTATATATATATATATATATATATATATATATATATATAGTAAATATTTGATGTATTTTGGTGTTTCTTGTCTCAGTGAACACTTGTGTATGTGGCTTTTGTAGTCCACTAAATCTAGAACTACAATTTCCTTGATGTCTAGCATATGATGTCTAGCAATATGAAATATTTGACACAGGTGTTGTGCATTGGCTGATCAAGTGATGCTGTTTGAACTCTTTGTACTGCACTTAGTACTTTGTACTAACTGCATTCACGCCTGTAGAAGGTCTATGAGAGAAAGCTTGCAATAAAATAATGATCTTTACACAGATTTGAGTGTGCGGATGCTGCTTTTTTCCACTCTTTTTGATACTCTACAGTGGTATTTTCTACTATTTTGAAATGAGTTGCAGTAAAAAGCAGTTAAATTATTGAGAGTAGTTTCATGTTGGTGTGGTTCCATAATATGTTATGTTAACGTCCTCCAGAAGCCCCCGGGTGTGAGAGGAGACCCAGGTTCTGGTTCCTGCAGGGTCCGGAGGAGGCTGCTGTCAGCTGACCCCAGGTCAGAAGCCCTCGTCATCCGATCCCATCTCTCTGTTTCATAGCGTCACCTTGGACACACCCATGAACAGTAAGTTCATGTCAGACATTGATTTGCACTTCCTGGAAACCTCTGGACTATGGCTGTGTTCGGAATGGTATACTAGCATACTGCATACTAGCATACTCAATGAGTATATACTGCATACTGCCTACTAAATTCATAATAAGTATGTGAAAACCAGCTGACCATTTACACACTATGCATACTGCCTCCCAGAATGCATTTCGCCTGGAGCGGCGAATTTAAACCTCCATTTTAAACCTCCATTAGCTAAAATATGTAATTTTGACTTTACAAGTGTTAACATGTCATTTTATGAAGTTTTAATATGTTTTCAGGCGAGAAAGTAACCACATATATTCCCAAAATGTGTCCAGTTTACCAAAATAACCAGTTTATATATCTGATCTGACGATTTTTTGCGTCTTCTGTTTGCTAGCTGCGTTCGTAAATTCGCCCTGGAAATATGATCAGCACTCATGGAATGCCTCTTGTCCAATCAAATTACCTGGTCCCTTTATGACGTTGCACCCAGTGTGCGCTCCGGCGCTCTCAGAGCGATTTTAACTTCTCCCTTCATCCAGGACACCTTGTGCATTGCAGGCACGTGCCGTGAGCTTTTAGATTGGGTAAGCATAAGATATAGAAATACACATAATTACACATACACGCTATCAGTGAACGCAGTTTCAAGGAAATGCAATTTTGATGCCCTAGAACCCGCTAATAAACTGTAGTGTCACTTTGTGATCAGATTACCAAAAACAAAACAAAAAGTTGCCAGTTTCGACTATATCAGGGGTGCTCATTGTTCAATCTTTTTTGAACCAAGATCTTTTCAAGTAGCCAGCCTGCTGAAATCTACAAGTCCAGTTTCAACATCGCAAACGCACACACGCACAACACAGACACACACCGTTTCCATCCTCCATAGTAAACTCACAACACACTTTCTTTTCACACTTTGTCACACAGGCACTTGACATCACATCACAAACCCTCCCTCTCTATCTCTCTCAAACACTTTTGGTCCAGAACCAATGTCACGGACAGCGACATTAAGCCTATCTCAGCGATTGATTAAGCAGCTCTCTCTCCAAACACAATGACACAGGCCTACATTCAAAGGTATAAGCAGAGGAAGTCTTAAATAAGAAGCCATAACCAGCAGCACAGCAGTACTCAAACCATATAAACAAGCACAGATCGCCACCAGCCTCGCGAATCATATAAATCATATAAACCGCTCATACCAGGCTCGCTGGAACCCCCTAGCGACTCTCCCTTTCTGGGTGTGAAGATCGGTGAGCGGTGGCTTCGGGCGGCATTTAGCCAGTAGTTCTGTTTTTCCAGTCCAGTCCAGTCTACGAAATCCCTTTAGGTCGCTGACAGTAATGTCCATATTCACAAAATCAAGCAAGTTATCCTTATTGATTATTATTATTTAGATCGTTTGAGCTAGCTAGCTAGTTTAATAATAAGCTATTCTGCCGGGCGAGAAGTGAAATGTTAAGTGAACTTGAAAGTGATAGCCAATCAGTAGCTCTTATCGGAATTAAAGAACTACTGATTGGCTGTAAGCATGCTTACCCTGGCCACATTAAACAGCGGGCTGAGGCATCGGAAAAAAAAAATAAAGACATTTTCACGCATTCGAATGTACGCGAGGGAAAGCAGAGAGAGAAGTGCTTATAATGTAACGCAATGCAAGCAGCCCAGCTAGCAATTTTTGGTTCTAAAAATGTTCAAAGAATGTTACCTAGAACGTTCTCGTAATGTTTTCAGCAGGAAGTTTTCTTTAAGTTCCCAGAATGTTCTAGGATAACGTTCTCTAAAAACATTTTTAAAATGTTGTGTGATAACCTTCTTAAAATGTTAAGTGACAACATTGCTAGAACATTATGCCCTAATGTTCTTGAAAACGTTTTCAGTGGGAAGTTCCCAGAATGTTTTAGGATAATGTTCGGTAATAACCTTCTTAAAATGTGAGTTGACAATATTGCTAGAACATTACACCTTATGTTCTCAAAACATTTTCAGCTTAAGTTTTTTGTTTGTTCCCAGAATGTTTTAGGATAACGTGTGTTACGTTTTGGAATAATGTTCTAAATGTAGAGTGGTGTTGGACCCATGTGCGGTGCGACTCAGAGGAATTGAGGTCGAGACATGAATAAAATAAAGTTCTCTTTACTGAGATGAATACACTGAATATCTATAGGACCGTGATACAGAACCACAGAAAAATAAAGGAGAGCAAACAAGGCTCTGCGTAGCCAGTCGATAACTAATAACAAAAACAAAACACTTGCGAGTAGCGAAAACAAAAGATGAGCAAACAAGGCTCCGTTTACTAAAAGCAAACTTCACTTAAACACAAACAAATCAAAACACACATATAGTCAATAATACCTGGAAGTAGCGACAGGTAAGGTAAAGTCCTCCAGGACCGAAAGGACAGGGACAAGTATCATGCACAATATTCTTAAGGGAAAGACGAGGGTTCACAAGACGCTAACAAGTACGAACAACTGACAAGGGAACAGGGAAATGGGACACACCTAAATACACATACAAACACTCACAGGTGACAATAATCACGTAATTAGTCCAGGGCTGGAGTGATGCTGCTCTTCAACCAGCAGAGGCATCGGGGAGTCGTCCTCGCTGACCCCCCTCGTAACAAACGTGCTCTAAAAACCATTCTAAAAACGTTTGCTTATAACCTTCTTAAAATGTTTACTGAAAACCCTGTTAAAACATTATGCCCAAACATTCTTAAAATGTTTTTAGCTAAACGTATTAACACATGTAAAAGTTTGATAACATCAATATTCAAGTCTTTCAACATAATGTATCATTATTTATTAACATTAACAACAGAGGTGAGACAGGGAGAGGCAGCCACAGCTTCATTTGAGAATGTTTTTAAAAAGCAAAACATTTTAACTGTACATTTTACTGTACATACTGAAAACATGGAAGTCAGAACCTATCATCACTGCAACAGTACATATCTCTGACAGTACATATCCTCATGACAAACAGGCATTCCCAAAGTGTTGATTGCTTGATTTAGTCCTCGAACAGTGTGGGGCTTCTGCTCCCCTCAAGTCCTGCTGCTGCACCTGGACACATTCCAGGTAAAATCTGAACGTTCACCAATTTGTCGATTTGGACGGTGGATAAAAGTAAATTTTGCGCCCAGCTTCCTAGCAATTTCTGACAACACACACGCTCGACGTTATTCACATTAACGGTTAGTTTGTGGTCAAGAAAGTAAATGTATCCATACAAAGTACTGTTAATCAATTAAAAACAGTTATTGTAACCTTACCGTTTAATCCACAGTGTCCCGTTCCCTTGTGCTGTCTTCAACTAAAACGGTCTACCTGTGCCCGACCACTGAACATCTCAGTCAGGCGTGAAATCTAATCAGAGTCGTTTGATTGGTCTGCCACGTCCTCAGCCTCCTCGATTATTGGTGCAAGTCTGAAACTTGAATTTTTAATAACATCCCAAAAACATTTTAAGAATGTTTGGGCATAATGTTTTAACAGGGTTTTCAGTAAACATTTTAAGAAGGTTATAAGCAAACGTTTTTAGAATGTTTTTTAGAGCACGTTATCCTAAAACATTCTGGGAACAAACAAAAAACTTAAGCTGAAAATGTTTTGAGAACATAAGGTGTAATGTTCTAGCAATATTGTCAACTCACATTTTAAGAAGGTTATTACCAAACATTTGTAGAATGTTTTTTGAGAACATTATCCTAAAACATTCTGGGAACTTAAAGAAAACTTCCCGCTGAAAACATTTTCAAGAACATTAGGGCATAATGTTCTAGCAATGTTGTCACTTAACATTTTAAGAAGGTTATCACACAACATTTAAAAAATGTTTTTAGAGAACATTATCCTAGAACATTCTGGGAACTTAAAGAAAACTTCCCGCTGAAAACATTTTCAAGAACATTAGGGCATAATGTTCTAGCAATGTTGTCACTTAACATTTTAAGAAGGTTATCACACAACATTTTAAAAATGTTTTTAGAGAACATTATCCTAGAACATTCTGGGAACTTAAAGAAAACTTCCTGCTGAAAACATTACGATAACATTCTAGGTAACATTCTTTGAACATTTCTTAGAAAAAAAATTTGCTAGCTGGGAATGTTCTTCCTTTGTTATTGTGTAACATTGTGGGAACATTTTATAAAAGAACATTCTATAATCTGTTACCTAAACAATGTCCCCAAAACATCCTTGGAATGTTGCAGGTAAAATGTTCTTCCTTTGTTTACATATCACATTACAGGAACATTCTAGAAAAAACGTTTTGTGATCTGAGGCATCAATAACATCCTGAAAACATTATCGAATGTTGCTTTGAAAATGTCCTTCCTTTGTTATCATCAGGGGCGGCGCTAGGGGGTGGCTACTTGGGCTCAAGCCCCGGATGTTTTCTGAAAAGCCCCGAATGTTTTACTTTTCAAAAAAAAAAAAAAAACTCTCGTGAGTATAGTGCAGTACCGGAGTCCAACAGAGAGGCAGCAGCTGCGCGACATTAGCCTGCGTACTGCGTCGCCTGCCCTGCCCTGAAGAAGTGATCTCAATCAGTGCCTGACTTGCAAAATTGTAAGGATGGAAGCGCCAAGAACTGTTGCAGCAGCAGTTTCAGCAGCTGACAACAATGACATCACCAGCAGTGATGACATAGATGATGTTTCAGGTTTGTGAATCTTATTAGAAAGGTGACTGACTCACTGACACTACTTTTCCGGTTTGCTAATGCTAGCTGGCTATCATAACATAACGTTATGTTATAATGAAAATGAAACATAGCACGGTACTGTTACGGTACATGGTAAGAAATCAAACAAAGGATAATACTTGTACAAATAAAGTGAATAACAGGCTGATAGTCTTTGATATCTGCACTCTGGTTGACTGAGTAACAAGTGAAAAATAATGATGTAACGTTAATGTTACAGCTAGTAAACATGGAGTTTTCGGCAAAAAAAAAAAGCTATTTTTTCCGGCGCGCTCCGAGCGCACATTATATTCTCCCTCTGGGCTAAGCCCCGGATCTCCTACAATCCTAAATCCGCCTCTGGTTATCATGTAACATTGTGGGAACATTTTATAAAAGAACATTTTATAATCTGTTACCTAAACAATGTCCCCAAAACATCCTTGGAATGTTGCAGGTAAAACGTTCTTCCTTTGTTTACATATCACATTACAGGAACATTCTAGAAAAAACGTTTTGTGATCTGAGGCATCAATAACATCCTGAAAACATTATCCGAATGTTCCTGTTACGGCTGGGCCTTCACACACGCCCTCCCCCGCCCCCACAGCTCGAGCACCCGCCCCCACAACTCGAGCACAGCGTGCTCTCCGCCGCAGCTGAGGCTTGTCCCCCTAATTAGATCTTCAGCCAAACCTGCACACCTGTCTCCACTCCCAATCAACCCTCTGTCTACATCTACCCTGGATTTCTACTCACTCATCGTCAGTTCTTCCCTAAGAATGACCTGGCAAGTATCCTCTGTGACTAGTCGTGAACTTTGCTCTCGTGCCTAACTTTGTGATTCGTTTATATCTTATGTACTGGCCTACCGTGGAGACTTACCCTGTTTTTCTGTTCCTCCACAGCCCACGCCAACCACTACCGCCAGCCCGCCAGGTTGAAACCCCCGGACTCATCCTTTCAGTTTTTCCACTGTAAATAAATACCCTACGGGGCTTCACAGTATTCTGCCTCCGTTGTCGTGTCCTTGAGCCCCCTCACCACCGTGGCTTAACAGTTGCTTTGAAAATGTCCATTCTTTGTTATCATGTAACATTGTGGGAACATTTTATAAAAGAACATTCTATAATCTGTTACCTAAACAATGTCCCCAAAACATCCTCAGAATGTTGCACCTAAAACGTTCTTACTTTGTTAACATTTAACGTTATAGGAACATTATTTGAAATGGTAAACATCCTTAAAATGCTCTTTGAACATTAGATGAAAACGTTTTCTTTAAAACATTAGCAGAACTTGTAGGGAATGTTAGCCAATGTTGTGGGAACATTCCCTGCTAGCTGGGAGAGTAGGAAGTGCTTACTCCTGCAGGTGGCGCTAAAAATGCAACGTCAAAATGAATGACTCCTGCTGCCCCGGGACCTAAAATACGACTCTTTTAATGAAAACAAACAAACGGTTACATGCACTTTTATTGTAATATTTTCAAGGTCCTTTTTTTTTTTTTTCGTTGGGTAAGCACTGCTTACTCTGCTTATATGGACGACACGTCCTTGGTGCATAGTCTACCCACAAATAGAGTGCTTATATAATAAAGTTCCATGAACAAGAGTGCTCCAGGCACAGGCATATGGATGCTTAGGGTCATGGTCCTCTTGCTCACGGCCATACCACCCTGAATACGACCTGTCGTAAAAAGTGCGGTTTAGCAGCGAGAGCGTTTGGAATTTGTTTGTGTGCATGAGAGTTTAGTGTTTGAATATTTGCGTAGTTTGTGTGAGTGAAAGGAGAGTCAGTGTGTAAGAGTTTATTCCCCCAGCAGCTTGCTGTTAGGGGGGATATTTTTGTTTTTTCGTTTTGTTTGTACACGGACGGCTCAACATGGTAAAGGAACGCGGAACGACAGACGACACGGCTAAAAAGAACACGGACACAGGCATGGCGAAAGAAGGAGAGAGAGAGAGAAAGGAGATGGAGAGACAGAAAGTGAGAGATGAAGTGAGAGAAACAGGCAGCGGAAGCGAGGGCGCAGGCGGAGAAAGAGGAGCGAGAGGGAGAGAGGAGAGAGGAGCGAGAGGAGCCGGCCTACAGTAAGGAGTTGACGGTGGCGGTGGAGCTGGTCGGCGAGGAGAAGGTGACGATGATGGCGCTGCTCCGGGCGACGAAGGAGGTGTGCGGGCTCGTCGTGGGCTGTCGCTATATCGGATTAAATAAATACGAAGTCACGATGAGCCATCCGAAGGGCATCGGGCATCGGAGTTGCAAGGGAGCGCACAGACGACCGGGGGGAGAGGTTCCCAACAAGAGCCTTTGCCCCCGAGAGTCGTGCGCCCGAAAGAAGCACAAGAGGCAGGCAACAAACCAAAGGAGGGAACCCCCATGAACTTACGGATACGAGGGGCCGTATCCGTAAGCCCCCCCCCGAAAGCATCTGAAAAGATGTTAACAAACAGTGACGATGGGTGCGGGGAGCAAGACGAGTCTGAGCTGTTGACGATAGTGGGAGGGAGGAAGAGGGCGCTTTTAGAGGGGAAACTAAAGCGCAAATCAAAGCAGCAGAACGCGGAGGGAAAGAAGAAATGAAATTAAAAATGGCAGTAAACATATTTATCCTCCTACACTTGTTTTCAATGGTCACGCTTTCCTCCATAAACAACAATGGGCTCAACAATATGGAGAAGCTGGAGGAGGTGCTGGTGACTTTCACGTCTGATGTTCTGGTACTGCAGGAGACAAAGTGGACAGACACAAAAATGACAGAAATCAAGGGGAAATGGAGGGGAATGCTGTTTACAAATAATGGGACAAATAAATCATGTGGGGTAGCGATATTAATTAAAGAGAATAGGGTAGAGAATGTAAGAGAGGTTTTGAATGATGGGAAGGGTAGGGTAACAGGGATAGAATTTAATATAAATAATGTTATGTTTAGATTAATTAATGTGTATGCACCAAATAGAGAGGTTGAAAAGAGTTATTCTTTTGTAGAACTGGGCTTGCACTGCACAGGGAATTGTATTTTGGTGGGTGACTTTAATGTATTTTATAAGATGGATGTTTATAGAGTAGATAGTTTTAAGACAGATTCAGCTAGGAGAGGGTTATTAGAAATGATAGAGCAGAGAAATGTAATAGATGTATGGAGAGTTAGGAACACAAGTAAGAGAGAGTTTTCGAGAAGACAGGTAGTTAGTGGGGTTTTGAAGCAGAGTAGAATAGATTTATGTTTAGTGTCACAGGGGATAGAAAAGGAAATAGGGGATATACAACACAAATTCACGGGGTACAGCGATCACGCAGCAATCACTTTTCACTTAGGGGGTAGGCACACAGGGAAAGGGGGAGGTGTGTGGTGTTTGAACACGAGGGTATTAGGGGAGAGTGAGTATATTAGGGATATGGTGAATGAGCATATTAGTGAGCGAATGAAGTGTGGAATGTATGAAGAGAATGTGTGTGAATGGTGGGAGTGTGTTAAGAGACAGGTAAAACAATTAAGCATTAGTTATTGTAGAAAACGAGGTCAGGATAGAAAGAGAAAAGAAAGTGTATTGAGAGGGAGGATGGATGAGGAACTAAAAGAAATAGACAGGGACCCAGATAGAAGCGTAGGGAAATACATGGAGATTAGGGGGGAATTAGAAGCGTATGAAAAGGAGAAGTGTAGAGGGGCTATAGTTAGGAGTAGGGCACAGTATACAGTAGAAGGGGAGAAATGCACAGCGTTCTTTTTAGGGTTAGAGAAGCAGAAGCAGGGGAAAACATACATAGAAGAGATAGAGAATGAGAAAGGGGAGATAGTGAAGGACTATGTAGGGGTTTTGGAGACAGTGCAGGAGTATTATGAGAATTTATTCAAAAAAGGTAGTGTAGACAGTGTAGGAGAAGTTTTAGGGACAGTTGAGCATAGGTTAGCAGATAGTGACAGGGAAGGGTGTGATAGGGATTTATCAGAGGGGGAGGTCACCTTAGCCATTCAGAGCTCAAATAATGACAAAAGCCCGGGCTCTGATGGCTTACCAGGTGAATTCTACAAGTGTTTTAGTGCAGTGCTTAGTAAGATTTTGTTGAGGGTTTATAAGGAAATGGAAAGGGTAGAGAAGGTTAGTGAGTCGATGGCAACAGGGTTAATTACTTTATTATACAAGAAGGGTAGTAAGTTACAGTTAGGGAATTACAGAGGGATTAGTTTATTGAATACAGATTACAAAGTGTTAGCGAAGATTTTAGCCAATAGGATTAAGTCAGTAGTAGGGTCCATAGTGTCATCGACTCAGGCGTATAGCATACCAGGGAGAGATATAGCGGATACAATAGGGTCAGTCAGGGATACAGTGAAACACATGAAGGAAGAGGGAGGGATAGTGTTGAGTGTAGATTTCAATAAAGCTTTTGATAGAGTAGAGCATGAGTTTATGTTTAGGACGTTAGAGAAGTTTGGTTTTGGGGAGAGGATAGTTCAGTGGATTAGGTTACTGTATAGTTGTGCAAAGAGTAGGGTAAAGTGTAGTGGAGTTTTGACAGATAGTTTTAGTTTAGAAAGATCAGTTAGGCAGGGTTGTCCGTTGTCCAGTCTGCTGTATAGCATTACAGCAGAGCCACTGGCGACGTTGTTAAAATCAGACAAACACATTCAGGGTATACATATTCCAGGGGGTGGGAGGAGTTTAATACATCAGTATGCAGACGACACAAACATAACAGTTAGGGATGTAGACAGTGTGAAGAGAGTAGTCAAGTTATTAGAAGTATATGGGAAAGCATCAGGGGCTAAAATGAATGTAGAGAAGTCAGAAATACTGTGTGTAGGGAGTGTAGACATGAGTGAATGCGATTTACCTTTGAAAGTGGCAAATGGAATGATAAAAGTGCTAGGAGTGAATGTGGGTGTGAATGAAAAAGAAGCAAGGGATGTAACATGGACAGGGATTTTGAACAGGGTGAAACATACACTGAATTCATGGAGAAGGAGAAAACTGAAACTAAGGGGGAAGGTGACGGTAATAAACTGCCTGATCCTATCCAAGGTGAACCATGTGTTGAGTGCACTAGATTTACCTTTGTGGGTCACGAAAGAATTGAATGGGGTGATAAATAGTTTTTTGTGGGATAGCAAGCAGGCACTAATTAGGCACAGGGTGTTAATAAATAGTTATAAGAATGGGGGGTTAAAATTGATAGATATAGAGGTGAAGAAAAGGGCACTTAGGGTCAAAATTGTGAAAAAGTTTTTGTATGGTAGGGATGAATATTGTTGGATGGGTTTCTTTGAGGATTATTTGCACAGATATGGAGGGTGTGGTGTGAATAGTCTTTTAATGTTTTTTAATAAACCACGGTATGAGGGAATGTCACTGTTTTATAGAGAGGTGTTTGAGGCATGGGGGAAATATTTAGAGCAGGTAAGGTACAAGTGTGTAGGGAAAGATGAGGTTTTAAATCAGCCCATCTTTTTTAACCCCAAGATAAAGTACAATAGCAAGATGATAGTTAGTAAGCACTTTGAACAGGCAGGGTTTAGACAGGTAAAACATTTAGTGTCAGAGAACAATTTCAAAACAGAGCAGGAGATAGTGCAGGGAATAAGGGCAGTGAATAGGGATATAAGAATAGGTGGGATTGCAGGAGTGTATAATAGAATTAGGGACAGTATAAGTAGGGAATGGAAAACTTTAATGTTAGGACAGGGAGAGGCAGGTGAGGAAAAAAAGGATGGTAGAATTACGGGTAGAAAGGAAAGGTTTAGAGGTCAAGTTTGAGGATGTGAAAACAAAAGGGATATACATGGATTTACTGGGTGATGGGTTGGTGAGGCCAGCGTCAGAGAAGGTGTGGGAAAGGGTTTTTGAAGGTTTTGATGTGGGAAAGGTATGGGCAAATTTGGGTGTGAAATATAATAGCGTAGAATGTGAGCACAATGATTTTAAGATTAGGCACAATAGGGTTTACACAAATGTCGTATTGCACCAAATGGATAGGAATGTAGGTAGGGTATGTGATGTATGTAAAGGGAGGGATGAACATTTTGACCACTTTTTTGTTGAATGTCCAAGTTTGTCTGTCTTATTTGTGAAAGTAAAGGGGTTGTTAAGTGTACACTGTGGGGTTACCGTCATGAATGAGATTGAATGAAAGGAATTGTTATTGTTTGGGGTGGTGGGAAAAAAGAAAGAAGTGAACGTAGATTTGGTTAATTTTTTGTTGAGTCACGTAAGGTATGCAATTGTATGTAGGAGGAATGTAGCACATTATGAGGGGAAAGTTACCAGGGTGTGGGATTTGTTTGTGTCACTATTTAAAAAGGATGTTAGGTTAGTGCACACACTGGGGAAAGTAGATTTTTGTAAACACTTTGTCAATAATAGCACTTTGGTGACTATTACGGGATCAGGGATGTTAGGTTTTAATATAGAGGATTAGTATCTGTGTTTGGTTTTGAGTCAGTGTTTATGTTTGTTTTATGTTTTCTCTGAGTTGACCAAGGGCTGCCAGGCATAAATAAGACCTGGTATGCTACTTGGTCTCATGTTGGTTTGTCTATTCTGTTTTAGGTTTAGGGTTTAGGGTTAGGGTTAGGGTTGTGTCTGTCCCACTTTTTGCGCTGTCTGTCATATATATGTGTCATATCCTTTGCTTTATCATTCTTTATTGTTTTATCATTTCTTTATTTGTTGTAGCATTCTTTATTGTGTCTTTGTTTGGATTATTTTGCATATGGTTTATTTGTTATGTTGACGTTATGATTTTTCTGAGTTGACCAAGGGCTGCCAGGCATAGATAAGACCTGGTATGCTACTTGGTCTTTTTTGTTGTCGTCTTTTGTCTATTCTATGTCTGTCCCACATTCTGTGTTGTGCTGTCTGTCATGTCTCACTGTGTTATTTACGTATCGTATCTGTATGTGTTTTGTGAATAATGTAAATAACCAACTGAACAAATTATCTGTGAAATGTATTTTTGAAGAAAAAAAATACGCCCGATCTCGTCCGACCTCGGAAGCTAAGCAGGGTTGGGCCGTGTTAGTACCTGGATGGGAGACCGCCTGGGAATACGCGGTACTGTAAGCTTTTCGTTCCTCCGCGTTACCGAGGAGAGGCGCGTGCAGCGGCCGAGGAGAGTGCACTCTTTCCGGATAGACATTTATGCATGCTCTCGGGGTTCGAAAAATAACTTCCCGGGGTGCCAGTGGGTTGGTTGATGGCTCAAAATGACCGTATAGCGATGGTGGAGTTAGCAAAGTAGTATTGTGTTTTTACCACCTTCCTAGCCGGTGTTATTCACGGACAAATACGGTGCCCGGGGCACACTCTTTGCAGGTTAATAACGTCGCTTTACCGGGGCTTACGGTGAAAATTCAAATGTGTCCGGACAGGGGAGAGGGGCGGGATCGTAAATCACTTTGAATGGAGTCGATTGGAGACCCCCATCGATGTTGACACTGCTCGGAGTGAATTTAAGCATTTGACGCATGTTGAACTCCCTGTTCATTGAGATTACTCCCGGTTCACTTCTCGGGGTGGCACCACGTTGGTTCAGTTCACTCACTCGACAGAAATATCGTAACATAATTACAACACGTTGTAAAATGATTTGGGGGGCCAACATCTTTAGCTAGCTCAAGTAACTAGCTTACTATATTGTTGTCTTAACAGTTGGTAAAATAACATGATTAAAATAAATATATATGAGCCCCGCGGTGGCGCAGCGGTCTAAGCATCAGCCTCTGGTGCAAAGCTGCCCACTGGGGACTGGGATCGAATCCATATTGAGCGGCCGCTCCCAAGGGGGGTATAGGACTATTTCCGGACAAGGATCCGTCGCGCAACACCGCCCCCGGGGTGCCGGAATAACGGTGTCGGGCTCGAGGAGCCAGACAGCTAGTCTGCCTGGCTTTCTCCTCTGGGCTGCCGGCCACGGGGTCGTGCGGCGGATCCTACGCAATAGGCAGGGGATAATTGGATACTAGGTTGGATACTAAATTGGGTGAAAAAGGGATAAAATCAGAATTAAAAAAATAAATTTATATATATATATATGTGTGGTGGCCTGGGAAAACCCGTCGGATGTCGCTGGCGTTCGTTCGTGGCAAAGAGCAAATATAGATGGAAATCGCGATTTTGGCGATTTTGATATTATGTGGTATTCTAGTACTTTGAACTCCATACTACATTATGGTGAATAAACATTTTAAGAAAACAAAAGAGAAAGTACTTATTTTGATGTTTTTGTGGCGGGTAGTTTGCTAGCGAAACAACATCACGTTGAACGTGTCTCATTCTCAGTTAAGCAACGCACGCACACATGAGCGAAAGGAGAGACGATACTTCCACCTGTGTTATTGCCAGTTTACTGATGCTCACAATAAGCATAAAGTAATAAAATCTTAACTAGAAGACACACAAATGGATCGGTCCCTCGCATACCGACGAGGCGAGCAGACTACCACCGCATCACAAGCAGACAAACGAGACCGGCCGATCTGCATAGGCTCCTCCCCCGACCCGGAGGAGAAAGGGGAGGATTTCTCCCCTTTCACTTTTTTTGACATGCTACATTAAAATGCTCATAACTTTTTAAAATAAAGGGCTATCTCAGTCATTCAACCAGTTATGAATAGCTGAGAACTTCTAATTTATGGAAATATAAAAAAATGAAAATGTCAAAATGCCACGATGTGAAGGGTTTTCCCAGGCCACCACACATATATATATACGTATATATATGTATATATGAGCAATAACATATCGTGGGCAAGCACTACAACCAACTTGTCCGTCTGAAGCTACAATACTGGGATCATTCGTGATTGGGCTACAAACAGTCAAATACTAGGTGAACATGTGTGTAAGACACAAATAAACTTGGATTTCATGCATTTCAAGTGGCATATTTGTAATCATGACAATGTAGTCATGTCTAAGAATGCATTTCACCATGTTAATGTTAATTATTGTTAATACATGTTAATTCCCAGTATAGTGAAAATACCACCGCTCATCCGTGATCAGACTTAGCTGGGGTGCTGCAGCTGAACAGTATCAAATAGAGTGCAAAAAAGCAGCATCTGCACTCTCAAATATGTGCAAAAAACGATGTTTATTGCAAGCTTTCGGTCCCCAGGCTATCGGACAAACAAAAGCTGTATGACAAGTTTGTATGACGCAGTTTGACGAGGCTGAAAGCGCACAGGGTTGCCAGATGGGATTGACAATTTACAGCCTAAACTTTCTATAACCTCAAAATCAAGTAGCCCATTCGGCAGTAACCCGCCCCATCTGGCAACCCTGGACGCAACTCTGCAACCCTGGACGCGAAATGCATTTTGGGAAATAGGACCCGAGCTAGTGTCCATCGTAACTGACTTCAATTTTCACAGAAGTAACTGCTCGCCTACTAAGTTTCTCGCATACTCAAATCTCACATACTGTACAGTGTGAACGTACTACATACTCAAAATCTATGTCATATCTAGTATGAGTAGTATGCTAGTACGCTATTCCGAACACAGCCTATGTTGCTGAGTGAGTGTCTTTGCCCAGCATGCAGTTCTAATGGTCCTATGAAGTGTGTGTGTGTGTGTGTGTGTGTGTGTGTGTGTGTGTGCATATGTGTGTGTGCATATGTGTGTGTGCATATGTGTGTGTGTGTGTGCATATGTGTGTGTGTGTGTGTGTGTGTGTGTGCATATGTGTGTGTGTGTGTGTGTGTGTGTGTGTGTGTGTGTGTGTGAGAGAGTGTGTGTGTGAGTGTGTGAGTGTGTGTGCTTGTACATGGAGTAGCTGTGGCTCTTCAGTAAGATGTTTGACTTGTAGACAGTCAATGAGATTCAGATGGGTTTAATTTCCTACAAAAAAGATATGTAACTTTACATGTACATGTTTACATGCCATTTAGCATACACCTTTATCCAAAGCGACTTACAACAAGTACATTTGTCTAAAGTAAGTGAATCATCTATATACATCAGCCATCATAAGGAAATAATCTATGGTAGGATCAGGGGCCATCGGCAGTCACAATGATAGAAGAAGGACGGATTACTTAAAAAAATTAAAATAATATTACAGTCAAGATGTCAATATGTAGCCTGAAGAGATGGGTCTTCAACCTACGGTGGAAGATGGGCAATGACTCTGTAGTCCTCCCTGTCATGATTAGATTAGATTGTCCCCCAGGGGAAATGTATTTTCACACCACTGTACAGTATACATCTATACATACAACACAGTATAACACAGACAACAACAGACAGTACTACACATGACAGATACACAAGTACACACACTCAGCGCAGTCTGTTATTTAAGGCCACAATGGCTGCGGGGATCAGGCTTTTGCCAAAGCGAGCCCTCTTGCACCGTAGTGTTCTGTACCTATGCCCGGATGGCAGTGAGTGAGTACAGATTGAGTGGGTGGGTGATGCAGGGTTTCCGTTAGAAAAATTTGCCGTCGGACATCGTGTCCGGGAAGAATTCGATTTACCGGACAAACGTGATATATTCCGGTCATCATATTAAAATATAATATTTTTTTTTTTTTCAAATTCAAATTTTCCAAATCTAATGTTTGTCGCGGTGATTACTGTTGTGTAGCGGCCTATATATGCCATTTAATGTCTATTTCTCATCCGATACGATTAGATGCGAGCTATATAATATATAATAATATAACATGATTTGACGCATGCGCGCTATGCCATGCGTCAAATCCAGCGCTGAACGGGTCCAGCGCTGAACGGGCGCCTCACTGGGAACTGAACAGACAGCATCGATCAATGAACGGACTCCACATTACGTTAACTGAAGTTTGTTAAATTGTTTGGGATTAATGTGAGTTTTCTATTTTCTCTTTACAGTTTTACCCTTTTTTTTTTTTTTATCAATAAAACAACGTCATTTCTATAAGTCTCGCTGGTTGGGAAGGCATTTCGTTTAGCTCGGGAGTATGACAATGGGAAGAACATAACTGTTTATTGAGAAACAATTGATAGGCAGTCTGGGATACGTATATAAAGAAATACCACAATGTCTAGATGTATAACATTTTATTGAACAGTAACAGTGCAAGCATGTAGGCTACGGGGAACAGGGATTTTGGTCAGTAGGTCCTTTGTACAGAGGGCGTTTCTCTCCGACAACGCGTTCCCAGGTACCATGGAAGTCATAGGTAGTCCAGCACACTGACAGAGAGACAGACAGACAGACAGACAGACAGACAGACAGACAGACAGGCAGACAGACAGACAGACAGATAGACAGACAGACAGACAGACAGACAGACAGACAGACAGACAGACAGACAGTCAGCTTACTTCTACCCTTTTGAGTGGAATTACTCCTTTAATTAGCTGTTAGCCATCTCAAAGCCCCCTGAGTTGCTCGTCAACACTGAGAATAGACCACATTATAGAAACCAAAACACCGTTTTTTTAAATCCACAGGGAATAACCGAGAGTGTAAGGAAAGGCACACCCAGCGCTGTCAGTGGTGGGGAGACTTGAAGTGGCTTTGCTTGATTTCCATCACAGATTCAAGGATTGAAACACTGATGAAAATAGGGAGTAATAGTGATGGGATTATTTTAGATTATTTTAGATTAGATTAGATTAGATTAGGTGAGATTCAACTTTATTGTCATTGCAGAGTACAAGTACCAGACAACAAAATGCAGTTTAGCATCTAACCAGAAGTGCAAATAGTGATATAAAAACAAACACTTAACTTTCGGGGAAACTGCTAAAATAAAATAAATTAAATAAATTAAAAAAGAAAGCGACTATTAGCACCGCCGAATGACAACAAACGTATGAGTAATGAGTAAAACAATGTCACTTTTATAGTATGTTGTTTAACTTGCCGTTCGGTCGCCATGGCTCTGGTGTGTGTAGCAGCTTCAGCTAGCTGGCTGGAAACTTCTAGGGGTGCGTTCGTAAACACGCTCTGAGAGCGCCGGAGCGCACGCTGGCTTCGATGTCACAGAGCGACCGAGTCGTTCGATTGGACGAGAGGCGTTCCGCGAGTGCTGATCGGATTTCCAGAGCGTGTTTACGAACGCACCCAGCCAGCTTTAGCGAATTGTATTCAAAGGGAATTATTTTCACCGGACAATATGTCCGACGACTTTTCAATTTGTCGGACTTCACCAAATTTTACCGGACAAAGACCGGCAATTGCCGGTTAACGGAAACCCAGGGGTGATGTCCTGTTCTATTGTGGTGGCGATGCGTGAGATGGCCCTGTTGTTTAGTGCTGTGAGGTTGGGTGTGGTGTGAGTCCAATATCCTGGCAGCAGTGACTCTGTAGTCCTTCCTGTCATGACTCTGTGCATTTGTTGTGAGCAGCTTGGTAGTGTAATGGCATGGACCATGCCCTATGTGCAGAAGGTAGCTGGTTGAAATGTCCATGCTACTGATCTTATTTTTTTTGCAGGTGCTTGCTGATGTAGATCAAAAAAGAAAAGTGATGTGAGTTTGTTGTGAGCTCAATTTACCTTTAAAGACTGTGAGATAAACGGTACAGTATGATATACAGAGGGATGTGAGATAAACGGTACAGTATGATATACTGAGGAATGCGTTGGGTTCTGTTCCCACAGTGTAACTACATCGTCCCTGCGACCTCGGTCATCGTCATCATCGTCTGCTTTCAACAAGACACCTACGTGTCTTCCACTAACCTGCCTGTGCTGGCTCTCCTGCTGCTCTTCTATGGGTGAGTGATACACAAGCTCACAATAACAACAAC
Organism: Nansenia antarctica; assembly: GCF_963989245.1. Taxonomy (NCBI): domain Eukaryota; kingdom Metazoa; phylum Chordata; class Actinopteri; order Argentiniformes; family Microstomatidae; genus Nansenia; species Nansenia antarctica. The sequence goes on from NC_137675.1 coordinate 54,052,771, forward strand.
AGGGGAGGAGGGGGTGCTTGGTGGTGGGGGTGCCCCACCTATTCAATGTTAGAGGAAACACTGGCCCACAACACATCAGACAATTGCCCAAGGAAGAGCAGTTGAATTGATTATGATTGTTAACTGTGAAACTGTGTAGAGGAGGGAGACATGTTCTTCAACATCACCAGCACAGCCTACGTGGTAGGGATAGTTAGTTCGCTAGTTCGCTATCCTTTTGGATTAGGATCAGGGAAGAGGTGTGTTTTGATATTTTTGTTTGTTCTATGGTGGCCCACTTGCACGTCCCTGGGGGAGGACGTAACACTATAACTCTCACAACTTAGAATACATGTCACAATGAGTATGTGAGGTGCAAACGATATCAGATCATCGCTGTTTCAGCCAAATCCGGCGCCGTGTACCCTGTGAGGCGCCGGAGACCAGCAGCTATTACCGCTCTACGCTCTCAGTAGTAACACATGAACCTAAGCAGCGAGAGGTGAACATTGCTGACAAACCGGGTATTTTTTGCCACGAACGGTGTTCGTCTGAGAGGGGGGGGGGGGGGGGGGTTGTACTGTTTGTTGGAATAAGAATCAGAATCGGTTCTTTTGTTGACTGCTCCAAGAAAGAGGAGAGATGTTTTCTATTGCACAAGTGGTATATGTATTGAAAGTTACACCTACAAAGCAGTGCTGCAGCAGCTGGACCCAACCCTGAGAGGAAAGGTGTTTCCTCTTCAGTTTACAATATATTATATACTTTTAGAAAACACAGAGTCCTTCCCCTTTTGGCCACTATGATGTAAGAGCTGAATGGTCTATTAAAATGTTCTAAAACTATTAATTGAGTGTTGTGTTTGACGTGAGAACTGAAAAAGGAGTATCCTGCTACACCTGGTAGGGTACAATACTGATAATGTGAATATTAAAACAGGAAAACTGATAAGATATGTAACATCATAGCTAAGCAGCTGGTGCTAGACGAATTGACAATAGGACCTTTGAAAAAAATATATATCCTAACATGTTATCCTGATAGGTGGTGGTCGCCTCGTGCATACTACACAACCAAATCATATTCCATCTGCGACTATAGGACTATATTTGCATAGCAGCGGCAATTAAGGAGAGGCTGGAGGACGTTGACATCGGAGGACGGGCTCATTGTAAACCGAGTGTTTGATACCATTCCCCATTCACTTCCATGCATGACAATAAGTCGGTCCTCTGATTTCAACCGCATCCAGCCTCCCCTGGTGCGCATAATGCTACAACAGTGATTCGTTTGCAGGAAAAGTGCTATACATAAAATAAAAGTTATTATTATTATTATTATTATTATTATTATTATTATTCAGGAGAAACAGGCATATTGGACAAATTGGACAACAAGAATGTACATACATAAACAGATGTTCTGATTAATCATTAGCGGGTGAACGAGCACGGAGCATGCAGCCTTATGAACCACAACTGAGCGCCATCATTTCGCAAAATTGTCATCTATCCTTTAAGAGCGCTTGGGCCTTTTTTAAATCTAAAATTGTATATAATGTATGTGAAACGAATATCTCAGTCTACAAAGGTGGCGGCTATGGCTCCGGAGGCAAGCCCGGATTATCCATATATCGGGTGAACGCCCTGGGGCACCAGCCAATGGGGGGGCACCAAATTATTCGGACAATGAATAGACCTTTAAAATATTTTGGGCACATTTTTAAAATATAGGCTATATTTACTGGAAGACATCCACACAGGTACAAAACTAACGGTTATATTTAGGCTATCATGTATAAAAAGATAAATAATTGCGAGTTCGGTGTAAGTGCCCCCCCCAGTCACAGACAAGTGCGCGATGACGCAGTGCCGCCAAACTATCAACTATCAACGAAGAAATCAAAATGTACAGGCGACAACTGAGTGGCTCTGCCAAGCGAAAAATTAAGCAAGGCAAAGACTCCAGACATACGGCCACTCTTAAAAATGTCCCAACATAATTTTTTTATTTCACCTAGGCCTAAAATTAGCACCGAAGTTAACAGTGGGGGGGGGCAGCAGAGCGAGCGAGGGAGCGAGCCCATTCACAGCCACACTGGAGCAAGTCTTGCTGAATGTGTAGTAAGCAGAGGTGTCAAAAGTATTCACATTCATTACTCAAGTAGAAGTATAGATACTATGGTTTAAAAATACTTCTGTAGAAGTTGAAGTATCAACTCAAGCTTTTTACTCAAGTAAAAGTATAAAAGTACTGGTTTCAAAACTACTTAAAGTATAAAAGTAAAAGTAATGTAAGGGGAAAAAAATGCCATTAAGGACAAAAGCTTAGGCCACGCCACAGGGGCCTATAGTGCACTACCCCACCTCCCCCGAAAAAAAACATTTTTCTAAAGGCCATAATGACTATTATGTTATTATTAAAATGTTAATGTTGAAAAATTTGGGATGCACTTGTTTCAGACGCATTTATGCCCATTGAAAATGAACACATTTTAGTACAATGCAAATACATTAAAGAACCATATATGTGTACTACTGAGCATTAACATGTGAACACGGAAGATATGATGACTAGTTGCCTAAGTATTGTAATGGTGCAAAAAGTCAAACGTCAAAAGTCAAACGTCAAAAGTAAAAAGTCAATAGCCTTTATTGGAACTGTGAGGGCAAAACCATACAAACCATAACAAAGTAGTGATTCAATATTTCCTGAAAAAAAACACACATACACACAATCTACATCAGCATCAGAGTTACCAATAAGCTTTGTTCAGCCGCAAAAGCAGCAGGTTCTCAAAGTTCTTTGAGCCAATGCATGCTCTTTTTGGCCTGAAGATCAGCCCTGCGACACTAAACAGTCTTTCACAGGCTGCTGAGGCAGGGAGTCCCGTATTAAGTTTGAGTGATAGCTGGCACACAGCTGGGAAGGTCTTCAGTACCTCTACTGTGTCTCCTGGGCACCCCAGGTACGCATCCAACTGCTGGGACGTTTCAAGAGGGCCGGTGTTCTTCAAGGAGGAAAATAAGTCCTCTTCCTCAGACGATTGGGAGCCCTCACTGAAGTGTTTCTCGGCCTGACAGTCCAAGTGGCTTCTGATATAGTGAAGGCCTGTGGAATAAAAAACAAAAATCATGACAATTTAGACTATATGGCAGTATTGTAACTGTGTATTGGATAGTGTTGTGTGTGTGTGTCATTAAATGTAATTTCAAACTAATTTCACTGTCTTCATAGAAATTACACATATTAAGCGGAAGTGAGACACTTACCAAGTTTGAGGATATTTTCGTCACTTGTCCAACAGGTCTTAAATTTGGGAACTAGAATGGCTGCGGCTATCAGTTCTGGATCTGCAAGCATCTCTCCAAAGCGTTTCTCAAGGCCTGAAAGAAGTGCAGCAATCAAAGGCTCACAGAACTTGGAGGCGACTTGAAGGTGCTGTAGCTTGGTCCTTAGCAGAGTTATGGTGGGGACCAACCATCCCATCTGCACACCGGTTTCTCCCTGAAGAACATCCAGTGCCTTTGCAACTGGGCTCATTGTCTTCGCATATTCTGCAAGAAATGCAAGTTCCACTGGAGTAAACCTGTACAAAGAAGAAGAGAAAAACACAACATGGAACATTAAGTCTACTTGATGTAGCACCTTCAACTGGAGGAACTGATCATTAAAAAGGAAAAATATTGTCATCTGAGACTTTTAGAAATTAAGTTGTGTTGCTACAAATCACATTCATAGTAAATATGGGGACTGCATATTGGCATAGTGCATACGTGTTCTACAGTATTCCAAGTATAAAACTGTGACTTAATCTATTGTTAATCACTTCATTAACTGTAAGGCAGAAAAACAAGCACTTACTTGGGTGTATCTAGTTCACTGCAGACAGCTGCAAGGGCTCCCTCGCCTTGTTCTCGTGTTATTCTCACTATTCTTTCTACGGCTGAGAAGAGTGAATTCCACCTTGTAGCAACAGGCCTTACGAGTTGGAGTTTGCAGTGGTCTTCAATTACTTCAGATGCGGTGGTTGATCTTGAACTTTTATTCCACAGGCTAGAGCATTTGGCAAATGTGGACCTTGACACGCGCTTGTACAGTGGGTTGACCTCTGCTTTTGAAGCATCAACTGTGGACACTAAATTGAGGAGGTGGCAGGCGCAGCGATGGTGCTTGGGTAGCTGGTATTCTAAGTAGTCATCTTCTTCCAACAGGGCTCCGGCATCAACAAATTCAACACCCTCAAGGCTTTCCTCTTCTTCATCGTTATCATCATTTTGGCCACCATCATCCTCTTCTCCATCACCCTCTCCTACAGGTTCAGCATTGTTGTTCTCGTCAGTCTGCCCATAAACTCTGAAGGCTTTCAGGAAGTTTGATCCGTTGTCAGTTGTAGTGCGAACGATCTTCTCTCTGACATTGAATTCTGTGTGAATATCATTTAGGGCACCAGCCAGGGCAGAAAAGGTATGTGACCCTTTAAGTTGCTTGCATGCCAGGGCAGCACACGATCTCTGCATGGTCTGGGGGTTAAACCAGTGCGCAGTGACACCAATGAAACCGCGACGGTGTGCCGTCCAGCAGTCTGTTGTTGTTGCTATGAACTCAATTTCACTAAGGGCAGCTTTCAGTTTTCTTTTCATTTCAACAGAGGCCTTTGTGACTTTGTTAACAACAGTATTACGCGTCATGATATTTGTATTTGGCTGAAGATGTTGCACAAGCTCAATGAAGCCCTGTTGCTGAACAATGTGTGGTGGGTGCAAGCCTTGGACAATGAATTTGAGGACTACTTCATCCACACTTGCCTGGGACACTCTTCGAGCCTCCCACAGCTTGGTTTGTTTGGAGGGTGGGGTCAAAGAACCTTCAGTGGATGACTTCCTTTTGAGGGCTGTTGAAGAAAGTTGCGTGTACCTCTCTAGACGAGTGGGGTGTTTCTTCTGTGGAGAAAATGAATGCACAGGCACAGATTGAGATTCATATTATTTCTCTCAAACCACAAGCTGAGACTATCTAGGACTTCCGCTGTATTAAATGTCACGCTGGAAGTTCATGAATGGAGGTCAGACTACAAGTTAGGGAGCAGTTTCACTGGTCTATGCAATTATGTTGAGCAGACCAGAATATTGCCACTTAAAGCTGTTTTAGGACCACAAGCAGCTGCTGGCATGACTGAAAAGTAACATTATTGTTAATGGCACACACCGCGCACATTTCTTCTCCCGTGGGAACATAATTAACTCTTTACAGCAACAAACACGGTAAAACTCCGACCTCAACACATGAAGGATTACAAATGAAACATTGAATCATAGCCTACTGCTAGCAAGCAAACCATGGCATGTTCTTAGCCATAGCAAACATTGCAAATTTACCATTAGTACGTTACTAGGTTACTACAAAATGTCGACTGATAATAACAAACTTTCAGCTTACCTCAATATGCTTTTTCAAATTAGACGGTGAGTTTTTGAAGGCCATTAGCTCGTGGTACTTGGGTGCGCAGAGCTTGCAGCGCATTCGAAAGGAGTTGTTTTTGCATCCAACCATTTCAAAAAATTCTTCCAGGTACGGCCAGGGATGGAGAAGGGTTGGCTGATCTTCCTGGCTATCAACCTGGTTGATGCTGGTGCTTGGTTGGGACATTTCGCTGTTATTTTGAGTCTCTGGCACGGTCACGGACATCTTTGGCTACATACATCTGCTTTCCTTGCTGGAGTGTGATTTGTGTCATGTGCAGCAGATGGAATGCATCTCGTACAAACCAATAGGGTGTCGGAATGGTATAATGTTTATACTTCTCATCCAACCACAATCAAATTCACTCTATCCGGATGGCGCGACTTATCTGGATAGGTTTTTTTTGTGTGTGTTTTTTTTAACGATGAAAAGCTGTAATGAAAACAAGCTGAAATGAAATAGGAGTAACGAGGCTATTTTTTAAAATGTAAGGAGTAGAAAGTACAGATAATTGCGTGAAAATGTAAGGAGTAGAAGTAAAAATTCGGCTGAAAAATAATTACTCCAGTAAATTATAGATACCCAAAATGTCTACTTAAGTAAGGTAACAAAGTATTTGTACTTCGTTACTTGACACCTCTGGTAGTAAGAATGGTTCATGTCATGACCTGGGGTTAGACTTGTTGAATTGCCGGGGACAAAGTTACGACAACGCCAGTAACATGTCGGGTAAATATAACGGCCTCCAGGCGCATCTTAAAAAAGCAAACCCCCTGATTCATTACGTGCCCTGTGCTGGACATTCCCTTAATGTTGTCGGTGTAAACAGCATTAACACTAGGAAAGCCGTGAGGTGTTAAACAGCACCAGTGAGTACAAAAAAAAATCGACCTTTGCACTCGATCAAATTTCAGGACCCTCCTTTCATGACTTTTCCTAGATATGTGCGTTCTACCACCCAGCATCTTTACATTTTCAAAATCGAGTTAGTATAAAGCGATTTTGCAGTATTTCTGTGTGTGCCTGTGTATTTGCATTGGAATTCAGCTGACATCTTTTTCTCCAAGGCTGCAATTCTCTTTTATATCAGCAGAGGGAGCAAGGACACACACACACACAAGGGGACACACACAAGGGGCTTCAGTGGATAAGACTGATATTTGTAAACATATATAGGCTAAATAAAGCAATAGGGATACATAAGATATGTATATGTACAGACAGTTATGAAAATTATAAACTGTACAGTATGTCTCCCAATCCCTTCAGACGTTTGAAGTAGGATATTTATATGTTTACATAAGGTTTAGGAAAAGTTAGGGTATTTACAGCATAGTGAACTGGTTTATGATAGGAAAAGATAGGATATTTATATGTTTACAGGAAAAGTTATTCCTTATTTATAGCATAGCGTACAGCAAGTGTTTCTATAGTAGATTGTACGGTACTTGTTACTGTATAAATGACAATAAAGACCATTCATTCGTTCAACTAATAGTTTCTTGTGTCTTACAGGCAGCAGGCGATCATGTCATTGAATCAGACGCAGATGCTTCCGAATGCGACTGTGACACTGAGGACGCATGTGAAGCCACGAAAGAGAAGGGCCGAGACGGCACAGTGTGGACTGAGCAACCAGGCCGAACACAGCGCAACCCAGGCGCTCGGAGAGGCAGAGAACGACAGGCCAATATCATAAAGACAGCTCCAGGCCCGACTCGTTATGCCAAATCGACCATTACAAGTCCGTTGAGCAGTCTACTGTGTCTGATTGACACGGAAATGTGGCAACAGATTCTAAAGTACACTCAGGCAGAAGCTGACCGGAGTAATGCTGAGAAGTTCAATTTGACAATGGACGAACTAAAGGCATTCGTGGGTCTCCTTTACTTCAAAGGAGTTTATTATGCCAAGTCCGTGAGGATGGATGACTGCTGGTCATCACATCTTGGAGTCGATTTCTACAGGGACACAATGAGTCGCCAGAAGTTCCGAGATATCATGCGCTATCTACGCTTTGACGACAAGAACACACGAGCCGCCCGCGTTCCGGTGGATAGATTTGCCATGATTTCAGAAATGTTTGATACATTTGTGAAAAACAGCATTGCATCATACACACCTGGTGACAACATCACCGTGGATGAACAGTTGTTCCCGACCAAAGCAAGATGTCGTTTCACACAATACATGGCCAATAAACCTGACAAATTTGGCATAAAGTTCTGGGTTGCAGCGGACGTCGACAGCAAATACATGTTGAACGCACATCCCTACCTAGGGAAAGATGCAAGCAGGTCGGCCGGTCAGCGGTTATCAGACAATGTTGTGCTGCGTCTGATGGAGCCGTTCGTGGGCAAAGGAAGAAATGTCACGACAGACAATTACTTCACCTCCTTGCCACTGGCAAACACCCTTTTGGCCCAACAAACCACAATTGTTGGCACAATTTATAAAATCAGACGGGAGTTTCCCCCATGTACACGGGCACAGACTGAAAGATTTTCCAGCAAGGTGCTGAGGGCTGGAGAAGCCACACTCACAGTTTATCAGGCGAAACCTAAAAAAAATGTTTGCCTCCTCAGCACACTGCATCAAACCGTTTATACTGATGATGGCCCAAAGAAACTGCCCGAAACGGTTGCCTACTACAACAGCAATAAGTGCGGTGTTGATGTTCTGGACCAGATGACGAGGAAATATACAGTAAAAGGAGGGACCCGCCGTTGGCCTGTAGCTGTGTTTTACAACATTTTGGACATGGCTGCAATTAATGCACACATTCTGTACAGCCAGTGCATGGGCATCAGTATAAGCAGGAAGCAATTCATTCATAAGCTAGCAGGGGAGCTGTGTGAGCCACTGGTAATGACAAGGCTTCCTTCTACACCAGCAGCGAGAAGGCGACGAAAGTGTCAAGGCGCCAGGTGTCATGGGAACAAAGCGATCAAGATCTGCCAGTCGTGTGGAAGATTTGTCTGTGGTACATGCACACAGCCAGCAACGGTGTGCTGGAAGTGCTGACTGTTATATATGCTATATTTACGCAGACTGTCCTATATTTACACAGTGTGTGTCCCCTTTTTATTTGGAATAATTGACGTGAACATTGCAAGTAAATAAAAATGTTCCTTGAAATATCTGTCTCTCCGTGTTCGTCCGTAGTATGCCTGGATAATTTCCACTCATCTTCAAAAATTCCCAGAATATTCTGTTCTATGAATATGTAATCACAAGAAAGACCTTCTTCCTGCACACAAAATCTTCTTCCTATAGTCAGACCTGCTAGTCAGAGGCTATACGCGCTCCTGTGAGATCACTCAAGCCTCAAGTTTATTTGTCACTACATTACACTACATTACACTACAAGTGTACAGCCACATTATGCAATCAAAACAAAACGAACGAACCCCTGTGAGCAGTTGCAGGGGCTGGCTGACAATATTATGACTAAATAATATTGTATATAATAATATTGTTTATATATAAACCAATAACATTACATTACACTACAAGTGTACAGCCACATTATGCAAACAAAACAAAACGAACGAACCCCCGTGAGCCATGTGTAGCCTATGTGTTATGAATTTTTTCATTTATGAATTTATGAATGTTGTGTGTTATGAATGATACACTGCACAGTATGTACCTATCAAGCTGTGTGGTATTACATAGGTACCGCAGCAAAGTAGTTCATCAACGAATATTATATAACAAACGGATATTTATAATATTGTATATAATGTATTTTTTGTATATCACTGTAGACCACATTGTAGTAGTAGCCAATTGCAGAGTGTATTAATTATTTTGTTTGTTTGAATCCTCACTGTGTTCATGTTGTGCAGTGAACAAACAATTGTTGGGTGAATAAACTGTCTCTTGCCGTGAAATGTGTACATCAAATAAAATGATGTCGGCGATGATTATGCCTGTACAGCGCTGTCAATTTTCAAATAATGCTATAGGCTATATATATTTATCTACCCTCCCTCCACCCCCACCCAGAGAGCTTTGGACTGTCTGGATATGAACACTTGAACACTTGATCTCTGCACTTTATATTTATATTAATTATGACTCTTGCTCTTAATATGAACACCAATATATATATAAAAAAGTAGAAAGTGAATAGGAGGTCGCCGGAGCGCTCAGTGTGGGCGCTGTCAGGTACAATTAGTAGTCTCCTAATCTCGCTACAGTTTGAGCGAGACTGTAACTGTCATTGTTTGAATGAATGAATGAATGGTCTTTATTGTCATTGACTGTCAGCCCCTAAAACTGCTGTAAGCTTGAGAGCCGTGTTTGAAACCCGCTTGGCTCCCCTTGGGAGGTGTGGGGGATGGAATCCTTTGTTTGGCTGATCTGCGACAATCATCGAGAATAAGATTACCATCCCCCATGCTTCAACCATTACATCAAGTGAATGGAACTGACTTTAGAAACGAGTTATTCTGGTTTATTTCCAAGACGCTGAATAGTTATGTTTCACATTTTTACTGCATATGCTCTTTGCAATTCAAATGTGTTCACAGCATTGTGCAAAAGAAAAATACAAACTTATTTACAACAAACATAAGAAACACCCTTTGGGTAGTGCTGTGCACAACTGTAAACAATATTGCAGTACTTATTGGACATACAGCATACACAGTACTGTAAATTATTCATTCGCATCCAGACGTTCCTGTCTCTCTGGCCACATATTTTCATCAACATCACAGCGAATATCATCCCTGGCAATGCAGCGAGGAAAGTATCTCCTTGAGTGGCGAAACCACCCTCTGCAGGACTGTGCTGTGATGTCATCACATGCTGCATCCATGGCTGCTAGCAAGGCCATTTGGGTATGTGGATGCCGGTCATATACCTTCCACCTCCAGGCAGAGAAAAACTCCTCTATTGGATTCAGGAATGGGGAGTAGGGAGGGAGATATTCCACCAGCATCCTTTCATGTGCTGCAAACCACTGTCTGACCAGATCTGAGTGGTGAAAACTCACATTATCCCATACAACAACAAACTTGTTCAGATGGTCTCCATTTAGATCCCTCTCATTCTCAGGGATTATGTCCCTGTAAAGAGTGTCTAAAAAAGTCAGCAGATGTTGTGTGTTGTATGGACCAAGACAGGGTATATGGGTGAGGACGCCGTTTTCTGAGACGGCTGCACACATTGTAATATTCCCTCCTCGTTGGCCTTGGACATCAGTGGCTCTCTGTCCAATGCGATTTCTGCCACGCCTTCTACCTTTTGCCAGATTGAAACTCACCTCATCAAGATATATGAATGTGTGCAGCGGTTCCCTGGCGTCCAGCTCCAGTACATGCTTTATCCCAGAATAGAGAGAGAGAGAGAAACTATAACAACTTTTCCTGTGTAACATAATGCATTTTGGACAACATATTGTACAGTATGAACTGTCATGTAACCAGTTTACAGCACTGAACATTAGAGTATGCATAGAACACATAAATGTTTTACCTGTACATACTGGTGACGGATCTCCTTCACTCTGTCACTGTTCCGTTCAAATGGCACATTATACAGTTGTTTCATGCGCATTTCATTTCTCCTGAGCACTCTGTCAATTGTAGAGATTGAAACGGATTCAATATTGCCAAAGATATTGTCATCCTCTATAACAGCGCTCTGGATCTCTCTCAACCTTATGGCATTGTTTGCAATCACCATTGCACAAATGGCTTCCTCTTGTTGCGGAGTAAAAATGGGCCCTCTTCCACCTCTGTGAGGTTGTCTTGCAATCCTATGTGGTGCAGAGTAAAATTAGAGTAATGTACAGTAAACATGAGATATACTGCTTTAACCCATATTACTGTAGTGTACAATAACAGTGCTTCCCACTTGTAAAATGCTGCAGTACAGTACCATACTGTAAATATTGCAAATATTTACTGTAACACTACTTTACACTACAATACAGTAAATCTGTAAATCTAAATGTAAAATGTAAAAAGTGACGACAAGTTCTTGTCCCACTGTAAGCTTCATGTATGACACAATGACAGTAGTGCAGTGCAGATAGTTTAGTGCTGAATTACTGTCCAATATACACACCTGTTCTCCCGACGAAATGTTTGAATAATTGAATTCACAGTGGTTCTCCCAACATTTGGCTGCACCCTTCGACCAGCCTCAGCCATTGTGAGGCCGTGATTGACAACATGGTCCACAATTGTAGCCCTAATTTCATCTGAAATCTGCCTATGTACTTGGCCTCTTCTTCCTCTTCCCCTGTTTTGTCCTCTTACCCTTCCTCCCCGCATCCTCGCCCCTCTTCCACGATGCTGACCTTCCATTTCTGTGTCACAGTATTGTTGAAATGGTACACACTATGTCCTGCTCGGTTCATATATGCTTGCCAATTGAGGGTTCATGGGATTCAGCTCTGAGTGACTGTGGAGAAGTGGCTTATCATTGGTTACAATGAATGCTTCACACACTCCTCCTCATCAGTGAAAGCTGAGGTTCACCTGAGAGAAATTGTTCAATTTGTTTCAATTGTTTCAATTTTCAGGAAAAATGATAAAGAAATGTATACAATTTGCTTGACAGATTTTGACAACTTGTTCAACATTTTTGGATGTAATGACTCAAGCAATGAAATTAGGACTATTAGTTGTATAGGGAATGACTATTCAGCATCCAAAAGTATAGTTCATTTTGACTGACATGACATAAGCAAAGATAATGTTATAAAACAGAAGAGAATTGTATGACAGCAATTGATGCATGTCCAAAAGCATTTGCAATTTGTTTGAAGGAATGAGAAACTGCTACTACTAAGTGCTTCAACACAGACGGGGGGGAATTTTATGAATGAAAGTGAAACCGCAGGGTGCGTTCGTAAATTCGCTATGAGAGCGCCGGAGCGCACACCGGGTTCAACGTCATAAAGGGACCAGGTAATTTAATTGGACAAGAGGCATTCCATGGGTGCTGACCAGATTTCCAGGGCGAATTTACGAACGCATGCTAGCGAACTTATAATATATAAACGGGTTATTTTGATAAACTGGACACATTTTGGGAATATATATTGGTACTTTCTCACCTGAAAACATATTAAAACTTCATAAAATGACATGTTAACCCATGTAAAGGCAAAATTACAGCATTTTTTTTTTTTTGAAAAGAAATGGAGGATTCAAATCGCGTCTGCTCGCCGGTGCGAAATGCATTCTGGGAAAAAGGCGTCGGAGCCTGGCAGACGGCCTTGTGTGACATCGCCCTCCAGCGATCCTTGTCCGTCAGTACACTCTTCTCCATGTTAAAATCTGCTGGTGCTGTTTAACACCTGATTGCGGTGGAATGAATGGCGATCCCATGGCTCTTCTAGTGTTAATAGCTGTAAGGATGCGAGTGATTTCTTTGACCTACTTCAGTCATTGTATGCGTTTTGTGCAGCATCCCCTCACCGATGGAGCCGGATATTTAAAAATAGGGATGTGAACATCAGCAGGACTCTAAAACCACTGTCCAGTACTAGATGGAGTTGTAGGACTGACTCTACCAAAGCGTTGAGAGAGAACTATAGTGCAATAAGAGAGGCCTGATAATAATAAGATTCCCTGCTGGCAATTGAATCCGAGTTGGTCAAAGAAATGGACTTTGAGGATTTAGTAAACGACTTTGCCTGCGTAAAATCAAGAAAAAATAAGTTCTGCTAAAGGTAAGGCTTACTTATGATTATTTGGGGCTAATATGACGCTGTGGCTGATTTGGGCCTGTGTGATGCACAGGGCTATAGCCTACGTCTGATACAGCATCACAAAGGTGAGCAGAGCGGCAAAGAGAGAGGCGCTGTTTATTTCCATAATACCTGTAGTACGCTTCATTAATGCGGACAGAAAATATGTTCTTATTCTTATATGCCTGCAACAGTCGTTATTGGACTTGGTTGGTATTGAGCTTGTTTTATTGTAGTATACAGTATGTGCATTTTCCCCCTTTGTTATGGTTTATGTAGTCTCAGGCCATTTATGATGGAAATAATTAGCCTATATTTAGAAAGTCGTGTTGCATTGTGATGTGAGTTGCATTCAGATTTGAGCATCAGTGTAAAGGCTATACCACGGCATTAGGCCCAACTGTGATGAGCCTGTACTGTAGTTATATGCTCTTGTAAATCTATGGGTTTTGTAACCATAGTAAATATCACACTTTCACTTGCAAAGTAGGAGGGTGTGTGTGTTGGGGGGGGGCACACATAACGTCTGGTCACCCTAGGGCACCCTAGGGGGTTAATCCGGGCCTGCCTACACACCACCACCCCTTACACACCACCACCCCCTACACACCACCACCCCCTACACACCACACAGCTGACACTACCTGAGGGAGATCATAAGATACGGATGAGATGATACATGATTCATCATAAGTAAAAGACCATGAGATCAAACAAAGGTATGACGTTTATTTTCTGCAGTGGCCTCCAGTGGGTCCAGGTAGAGATATGTCGATGTGCCACACGCGTGTTCCCTGTGTGCTAACATATGAGGTGTGTGTGTGGGAGGGGAGTGTTTATATAGTGTGTGTATGTGTGTAAGATATGTCACATAAGATATGTATGTGTGTGTGTGTGTGTGTGTGTGTGTGTGTGTGTGTGTGTGTGTGTGAAGGGAGTGTTTATATAGTGTTTGTGTGTGTGTGTGTGTGTGTGTGTGTGTGTGTGTGTGTGTAAGATATGTCAATCACGTTGTGGTGTATGTATGTGTATGTGGTGTATGTGTGTGTATGTGTGTGTGTGTGTGTGTCGTCACTTCCTTGTCCTGTCCTGGCTGGGCCGGGGCCGGAGCCGGGGGTGGGGGTGGGGCTGGGGGCCGGGGCTGGGCCGGGGGAAGCCAGGGGGGTACGGGGGGCAGGATGTGACCTCCCTTATGGGACAGGACGTTGATCTCCTGCCTCAGCGCCGCGGGCCTGGTCCTGAACCAGCCGGGTCAGCCTCCTCCTCTCCTCCTCCTCAGCCCGCCTGCGGCCCTGGAACTGAGCCCCCTGGTAACACACACACACACACACACACTGCAGGAGTGGTGAACATCACACACTCCTGCAGATTCTTCCTCTCTGATGCTTCTTCAGGCTTCCTGCATGACTGAAACTCTTCCCACACTCGGAGCACTGGTATGGTTTCTCTCCTGTGTGAATTCTCAGGTGGCTCTTTAGGTTTTGTTCCCGATTGAAACTCTTGCCACACTGTGTGCACTGGTATGGTTTCTCTCCTGAGTGTATTCTCTGGTGTTCAATTAGGGATCCTGCCTGAGTGAAACTCTTCCCACACTGTGTGCACTGGTATGGTTTCTCTCCTGTGTGTATTCTCTGGTGTACAATTAGGGATCCTGCATGGCTGAAACTCTTGCCACACTGTGTGCACTGGTATGGTTTTTCTCCTGAGTGTATTCTCTGGTGTACTTTTAGGTTTACTGCTTGATTGAAACTCTTCCCACACTGGGAGCACTGGTATGGTTTCTCTCCTGTGTGTATTCTCTGGTGTACAATTAGGTCTCCTGCCTGAGTGAAACTCTTGCCACACTCAGAGCACTAGTATGGTTTCTCTCCTGAGTGTATTCTCTGGTGTGCTTTTAGGTTTACTGCTTGATTGAAACTCTTCCCACAATCAGAGCACTGGTATGGTTTCTCTCCTGAGTGTATTCTCTGGTGTGCTTTAAGGTTTACTGCTTGATTGAAACTCTTCCCACAATCAGAGCACTGGTATGGTTTCTCTCCTGAGTGTATTCTCTGATGCTTCCTTAGGGTTCCTGCACGATTGAAACTCTTCCCACACTGGGAGCACTGGTATGGTTTCTCTCCTGTGTGTATTCTCTGGTGTACAATTAGGTCTCCTGCCTGAGTGAAACTCTTGCCACACTCAGAGCACTGGTATGGTTTCTCTCCTGTGTGTATTCTCTGATGAATCTTCAGGTGTCCTGCACGATTGAAACTCTGCCCACACTGGGAGCACTGGTATGGTTTATCTCCTGTGTGTATTCTCTGATGAATCTTCAGGGCTCCTGCTTGACTAAAACTTTTCCCACACTGGGAGCACTGGTATGGTTTCTCTCCTGTGTGTATTCTCTGATGCTTCTTCAGGTTTCCTTTTCCACTAAAACTCTTCCCACAATGTGAGCAGTGGTATGGTTTCTCTCCTGTGTGTAATCTCTGGTGCCTCTTCAGGTCTCCTGCTTGACTGAAACTCTTCCCACACTGGGAGCACTGGTAAGGTTTCTCTCCCGTGTGTATTCTCTGATGTGTCTTCAGGTGTCCTGCCTGCTTGAAACTCTTGCCACACTGGGAGCAGTGGTGTGTTTTCTCTCCTGAGTGTCTGTGTTGTTTATGGTTTCCTGATGTGGTGGAGCTGGGCTCGCTGTCTGAACCTGGGTTGGAGCTCTGCTCATCTGTAAGAATATGAACATATACAGGGTTACAAACACATTTTGTGCAAAACATTGAGCAAAGTTGTCAAAAAGAAGATATATATATATAGATATAAATAGATATATAACTATAGTTTATACTGCAAAACATGATGGTGTCTCTCTGGTTTCTCAAATATATTGTTAAAGAAAAGGTGTAATATAATAAAATAATATAAACATGCCTGTACGTCATATACGTGTGAGTTTGTCCCAACATAATACAAGGGTCAAAAGGTCAAATTGTATGAACAAGTGGATTGGGGGAGTAACACAATGGTTAACTCATTTAAACCGGGGGCGCTGTTGCGTTGTTCTACCTTTCAAGCCGGGAAAGCGGATACGTCATTTTGTAGTATGTGTATTTTTTCCACATTCTTCTGGTCTCTTGGCCAATGGAATGCATCAACATATACACGTGGGAGTATCTACGCACGTGCAGATTATATTTTTTTTTACGATATCTTGGCAACAGCGGAGAAGTTTCTGAAGTTAGTTTTGAAGGGAGTGATATTGATGATGCAACGTTTGCAGGAAAAGCGCTATACAAATAAAAGTTATTACCGTACTATTATTATTATTATGACAATGTTATAACTGATTCGGATGATTTAGAAGGCTTTGAAACGGAATGGAAGACGGACAACTAGCACCGTAATCCTAGGAGGCGTTTCATCAAAGCTGGCTGAACTGCGCCCTTCAGTTGCCAGGGCAAGTGCTACTAGACTGGTTTAGATCCTACCTACAGGACAGAAGCTATTATGGGCCAATCCCAATTCCCTTTTCTACCCCTATGGCTCGTTTTCGAGTGTGACTCGATTCGAAGCCAAGGCCTTCGAACAGAGCCACAAGCAATAGGGGTTGAAATCTACCCCTATGAATTGGGACAGCCCTTCATGACGTCAACAACAGTGGTTTAAATAGACGCGGTACGGGTGACGCGATCTCGCAATGCCTTCTTCAGCTGTGTTTATTTCTGTTGCGTGTAATATAAGGATCTTTTTTCGTTTGTTATCAACACACTGTAGTGTTTAGACGTTCCTTTTTTAGTCTCTTCCGTCAGCGATGTCTTTTTTGTGGACATCGCAATAATGACAATGAATGACTCCAACCAAAACACAGAGTATTAACCAGATCTGTCAGCGCACAATGTTCCTCCAAAGATACCCGTGACTCAATCCTCAGCCACCACATACACACGAGTCCATCAGTAGTCATAAAGCGTTGTCCAAAAATCACGTTACCAAGCACCTTTCTCAGAACAATTCGGCGTCTAGAATCCAAAAATCAATCCATCATAGTGGTGGTCAAAAACGTAGAAAGAGGATCTCTTGGGGACGCGGCCACATTTGCCCGTGAAGGAGAGATGACAAATAAGCGGAAACATTTCTCAGTAGAGTCGAACGGTGATAGATCATCATCCTTTACGCGTATCCTTAACTGTAGTTACATTTCGCGTGTCATATGCCATTATTAGACATGGAAATATGTCAATGCGCGGCTGTCATGCACAAATCAGCTTGTAACGTTAGACACACAGCACACAGCACATCGGCATAATAACGTTTTGTTGTTGTTGTGCTTGTTATAAAGAAAAGGTCTAAAATGCATTGAAATGACATTAGTACATCAGACATTAGACATCAGACATGGAAATATGTCAATGCGCGGCTGTCATGCACAAATCAGCTTGTAACGTTAGACACACAGCACATCGGCATAATAACGTTTTGTTGTTGTTGTGCTTGTTATAAAGAAAAGGTCTATAATGCATTGAAATGAATGATACAACCCATTAATAATATTACATAATAACAACTGCTCGGATTAGATTGCGGGTGGAAATAGGTCAAAATGTGCATCATGTACAAGTCAGACGAACGTTTGATAGATAACTTTACATATGTGTACCATCATCCACTGTCAAACGCCACAGGTAATAATTGATTTATGATTGTACATCTCTGAAATGCTCGACTGTCATGCAGCGTTGCGTTACTGTAACGTTAGACACAGCACCGACATAAAAGCGATTTTTGGGTTATGCTTGTTATAAATAAAAGGTCTATAATGCATTGTAATGACATTAAACTAAGACAATAAGATGGTTATCATAATTTTTCTAATCTTTATTAATAAGTAATTACAGAGAAAGTAAAATGACATTTCCGCATTGAATAGAGCGACATAAGATTTCTGTAGATGATTCGCAATGCATCCTGGAATCAAGGGGTAGCGTACCCCTACGGCTTCAAAGCTAGTCTGGTCCTGAAATCGCTCGAAACGAAGTCATAGTTAGCCCTCGAAATGAAGCCATGGCTCGATGAAATATGAATTGGGACAGCCCTACCCCTAAACGTGAACGCGCAAATCGAGCCATAGGGGTGAAAACGAAGGGCTAGGGGTGAATTGGGACGGGGCCTAAGTCTCCATTGGCAACTTTGTGTGCGACCAAATTAAAATAACATGTGGGGTTCCCCACTCCTATTCAATCTCTAGATGCTTCCATTGGGACACATCATAAAAAAGAACAAAATTGCCTACCACAAATATGCAGATGACATACATAGCCCTCTCACCGAACGACTATAGCAGGGGTATTCAGCAAAAATTCAACAAGGTCCAGTTAGAGAAAATATCCTCAAGCAAAGGTCTGGAACATTATAATGTCTAGATTGCGTTATGATTCAGTGCCTATATATAAACTCCTCAAAAAAAGTTTGGAAACGTTATTTCAGTCGATTCTTATTCTATATCGTTGGAAAGCCTTATTAGTCACCTTTACAACGAGCTACAACTTGTAAGGATCATGCATTCGTGGAATGAGTAACACAGCTAAACGTGTGGGTAGCGGGCCAACATTTTTGGACAAAATCCCCTGCAATAAGTTTCTCAATAATAAGTACTAATAAATGTTATTTTCTCATGTAAAATAAGGGCTGCATTTAAATGTAAAGATACATAAGAGCTTTTGAAAAATGTGCATCTTAAAATAAAGTGCACATTTTTGAAAAATAAATTAAAAAACGAAATATAAAGTGTAGCTTGAGTTTCCCTCTCTCTTCTGTTTTGCTAGCATGTCCTGGGTTAATATTTCGGTTTCCCTTGTGGCTGATGATGCTGACGTAGGTATCTGTACACCTACATAGGTACATCGCTATCTGCTTGATCTTTTCACAAAACTCTTATTTTTGTTTCCCCTCAAGGAAGGTTTCAGCTACCACTCATGCACTCCTTGACCGTCAGTAGAGATGCTCCGATCAGGGTTTTTGGTGCCGATCACCGAAATCAGTGATCTGCCGATCCGATATCACCGATCACCGATCAGAGCGTCGAAAATGGCAATTGAAGCATTCTATTTATTGTGTAGCATTATTTATGTTTTTAATTATTCTTAACACCATTGACATTGTATATTAAGTATTCAAATGAAATTAGGAGATGAGAAAGTATCATGAATTGACAACCATCTGTTTTATTGAATTCACAACCACCTGTAGCTTACTTCAGGAAAAACAAATAAAATGTGAAAATAAAAATCATAATGAATAAAATGTACACTGTCACATCAAATGTACAACATTCCACTCGAATGAGAGGAACTAGGGGCTCTTAGAGAACTTGGAGCTTATACTGTAGCTTTCCTGAGGAACAATAAACATACCCAAACTAAACTGCAACATAAACAGGCTATAGCCAAATATAAAATACTGTTTCAAGTCAGTCAGTTTCAAGTCATATTTAGGAGGAGATAACTTAAGACAGCAAGTCAGCAATAATCAATAAAACAAAAAAACAAAACATTGCACCTAAGGTGATTTCAGACTCAAACCTTACTTCTGATTAAGCAGCATCACTGGCAGATTAGCCTTGAGAAATACAAGCATCTCAGCGTTTTTGGCACTCAGCCTGTTCCTCTTATCATCTAAAATATGTCCTGCTATGCTGAAAAGTCGCTCGCTATCTACACTTGTGCAAGGTGCACAGAGGAAGACCTAAAACTCACGCGCTAATAGTTGTTGCTATGGGCCTTAGCCTAGCTTAGTGACTTCCTGCTCGCGGGGTCACATGACGTCACTGAACACTACCTACACTACGCTCGTGAAGTCACGCTGGAACTCTGACCAGCACTCGTGGAACGCCTCTCGTCCAATCAAAGCACTCGGTCCCTTTATGACGTCGAGCCCAGTGTGCGCTTCGGCGCTCTCGGAGCGAATCGACGAACGCAGCAAATGCCGTATGATATTCGTGGTATTGAAAGACCTTGCGTGCGTTCCTCCGCGAGGAATTTCTTTTGAGCAGACATTACAAACTGCATATTTGTTGTCTCTTTCCGACACTGTGTAATATTGCCAGACTGGCGACGCCATTTCTCTATGTAAACTGATCGGCCGTGTTTGATCGGCCGTTTTGAGAACTCCGATCAAAACCGATCAAGGGCATATCGGCCGATATCGATCGGCGCCGATCAGATCGGAGCATCTCTAACCGTCAGTAAATGTGTTTTATGTTGACGCAAAATGCAAGCAACTTTAAGGGAACATTCATTAGCACGTTGTTGGGCAGTGAATGAATGTGTTTGAATTCTGGTGGATCGATCATATTGGGCTCTGTATCGTGCAGGGCTTGACGCTTACCTTTTCCCCAGGTAGCACTGTGCTACCATGTTGAACAATTTAGTAGCACACCAAGAATTTCAGTAGCACAATGACAATTGTGCAGTTTTCGTATGACGACAACAAATTATCATAATCATAACATATCAAAATTACCATAACCGGCTCTTGGCTGTAATAAAAATGGACTCACACAATGTAAAGGGGAAGTAAGAATATTAATTTCAGTTGGCCCACGGTTCGGTATGAACCTCGGTTTTTGGGTCACGGTTCACCGTTCCTTTTTTTTTTTAATGCTACTATTTATTTACAAACTGTTTTTTTTACTTTATTTTGCTTATACTTATGGAACTTTAACATTTAGACACATTCCAGAATATGACTGGTATATTGTATAATATAAATATATATAAACAAAAAACACTTCCAAATGTAAAAAAATTACATAAACACTTTCAAATGTGACGTGTTGTGGATTGGAACTACAGATCATAAGCTTTCAAATGACGTGTCATACATTGAAATCCGAAAAAAGATGACGAAGTTAGTCATTTGTGACGCGATCTGGTGGAATGATCAAGGAGGGGGCAAAGTCATTTTTCTGTTTTTTACATATGCTTAAACTACAGATTGTAAGCTTTCAAATGATGTGTCATACATAGACATCGGGGAAAAAATGTAAGACAACATGAGTATTTGAAACTTGTTAACCCTGAAAACTAAATCCTGAGGAAACGGCCTTCAAAGATTTCGTACTTTTTCACACCTTCACACAGGCAGGTAATGGGCGGTAACAATAGCTGGTCAACCCCACCCCCAACCACTCCCCCTCTAGATTGACAGCTATCAGCTGTCAATACTGGTCACTGGGTCAGACAGCTATAGTTATACAGCTATAACATTATTACCTAGCAAGGTATTACCTAAGCTAATTACCCAGCTTATTATTATTTATGGTTGTTGTAACTGTTATTGTTAGTCTTTTAATGATACAAAAAAGTCTTCAATCAGAATCAGAATTTATTTTACAGTACACAAGAATAAAAATATTTCGCTTTGGTTCTTCAACAAGGTACATAGTCACAATAATAAGTAATAAAGTGATGGTAGTCGCACTACAGCAGAACAATGGTGCGACAAGCTGTGCAAAGTACAATCAGTGTGCAAACATTAGTGTTAGTCACTGGGTCAGATAGACTTTTCAAAGAGAACTTTACAGTACTTAGCTAGATATTGCTAACATTATCACCTAGCAATGTTATTACTGTAGCTAATTAGCCAGCTTATTATTATGGAGGCATTAAGAGTAATTTGCTGATGTCTTGTGCTGGAAATAGTGTAGTGCTCAGTAGTCAATGTCCAGCCTTATAGTTCAGTTTCAAGTTTCAAGTATAGTTGGAACTGAGAACATACAACAGACTATACACAGGTAAGCATGCAAGGTCTGTGAATTGACTATCAATAGATAATAAATCATGACACAGTTCAAAATGCTGTATCTATGCCCAACTGTTCTTGTTATTCAACAAAATATTGCCAGAGTGTGTGGTGTACTTCAATGAGCACTCGGCTCTGAGTTGTTGAGCTGCTGTGTCTGGTGGGGTGGGGGGCATCAAAGCTGCAACAAAAGGAAGATAGTACATTAAAATATTGTACATTAAAATATTGCCTACAGTTACTGGCACTCCATGTTCATAAAATACTACCATACCATGTTCATAAAATAGCTAGCCTAATATATGACAATGATAATTACCTAGTGCTCAGAGTAGTGTTAGCGGCTAGCGGCTAGCTCGTTCATAACAAACAAAGGAACACATGTTTTTAAACTTTTAACATTTCTGTAATCTATTACACTTGACATGTTACAGTATTCCAGTATTACACACTAAACATGAGTCTTACACACAACTTTTACAACGTAGACATACTAACCGTACTTACAACTTAGACAGACATTTCCGAGCTACAATGCTAGAATGCTAACAACAATGGAACCAGCCAGGAACAATGTGCTTTCAGTTAGTTGCTAGTGGGTAATAATAAAGCAATGTCTAAATCAGGGTTTCCGTTAGAAAAAATTGCCGCCGGACATCGTGTCCGGGAAGATTTCGATTTACCGGACAAACGTGATATATTCCGGTCATCATATTAAAATATAAAAAAAAAAAAAAAAAAAAAACTAATATAGCTGTTTGTCGCGGTGATTACTGTTGTGTAGCGGCCTATATATGCCATTTAATGTCTATTTCTCATCCGATACGATTAGATGCGAGCTATATAATATATAATAATATAACATGATTCGCATGCGCGCTATGCCATTATGTCCAGCGCTGAACGGGCGCCTCACTGGGAACTGAACAGACAGCATCGATCAATGAACAGACTCCACATTACGTTAACTGAAGTTTGTTAAATTGTTTGGGATTAATGTGAGTTTTCTATTTTCTCTTTCCAGTTTTACCCTTTTTTTTATCAATAAAACAACGTCATTTCTATAACCAGGTCTCGCTGGTTGGGAAGGCATTTCGTTTAGCTGCCTGTCAAATCATACTTAATCGGACTCGGGAGTATGTCAATGAGGAGAACATAACTGTTTATTGAGAAACAATATTCAGGCTGGGATACGTATATAAAGAAATACCACAATGTCTAGATGTATAACATTTTATTGAACAGTGCAAGCATGTAGGCTTCTGGCGTGACATCGTACCCCTAACGTTCTTAGGGCTTGTTTGAAAAGCTTAGACTGAAAGTTAGTGCCCTGGTCAGATTGTATAACAAGAGGAAGACCGAATGTGGAAAAAAACGTTGTTAAAGCTTTCACCACTGAGCTGGCTGATATGTTACGCAACGGAACAGCTTCGGGAAAACGAGTAGCAGCGCACATAATAGTAAGCAAATACTGACTTCCACTTTTAGTCCTAGGCAAAGGTCCAACACAATCAATTATTACACGTTCAAATGGCTCCCCTATAGCAGGAATGGGATGCAATGGTGCGGGTGGAATGGATTGATTAGGCTTACCCGCCATCTGACAAGTATGGCAACAGCGGCAGTGCTTGGCAACATCCGCCTTCAGTCCGGGCCAAAAGAAATGTTTCAATATCAGCTGATAAGTTTTAGTTATACCTAAATGTCCTGACCACTGGCTCTCATGTGCTACAGATAACACCTGTTGTCTATAACCCACAGGCACAACCACTTGTTTTACAGTATTCCACTCACAACCATTTGCATTAGGAGGAGACCATTTACGCATTAATATCCCATCGTTAAGGAAATAAACTACGTTGCCCCCTATTTCAGATTCCTCACTAGCTGCATGTAAAAAACATTTCTGATCAGCTACTTGAGCGACACGCAATCGCTCGCCGGTTACAGGCAGAGATAGGCTGTCAGCGGATGGTATGGTAGGACTCGGGGAGGATGGTAACTCTACCACTTTCTCCCTGGGAGAAGCTGAAACAATCGGGTTATCATCCCTTTCAGAAAAGGCTTGCATAATCACACTATCACAGAGAGAAACATCGCTATCCTCCTCTCTGCCTCGACTCGATTGTGCACGAGTTATAGCGCACACCGGAAACAACCGCTGTTTCGCATAGGCAGCCTACACATTAGGAGTCATCATCATGCCGGTGTCAAATCATATCATAATAAAATAAATACATAGCCTATATATTCGTCTTTTTTAAAATAGAAGGAATCAGAATGTGAACTTTAGCGAATTGTATTCAAATTGTGCTTAGAGGGAATTATTTTCACCGGACATTTATGTCCGACGAGTTTTCAATTTGTCGGACTTCAACAACTTTTACCGGACAAAGTCCGGGAATTACCGGTTAACGGAAACCCTGGTCTAAATACACGAACACACTGGTTTCAACTAGTAACTAACAACTAACTTAACTAACAAAGGCGCTATGTACATACATAGAAGATCTTACCTTAGAGTCTGGTCGAACACATTCTGGTATAAACAAAGCAGCTGCTTCCTGAATCCTCCCCCGTCGCCAGTCGATCGACCAATGAGAAACAACCTGGAACCAGTTCCTCCCCTCCCACAAAGGGAAGATTTCCCAGCAGATTTCAGGCGAAAAATAAGGTTATTTTGTTGACTAAGTACACGTATTTAACTATCGTAAAACTGCTCGAAAAAATAACGAGTGGGTAGTTCAAAACCTTAAATTGTGTCTGGTGACAAAAAAACGAAATCAGTTTTTTGGTCTAAAAAACATTGAACGCAAATTTGAAGCCCACATCGCAGTTTGATGACGTTGCGTCACATATGGTCTCTTAAACTAACATGGGAAATAGACTTAAATGTATCATTTACAGAGGCAGAATGGGGAAGAATTCTCAAGAATGGGAAACAAATGTCAAGGGAACTCCGAATGAGACTGATCCAATTAACAGAATCTACTGGACACCATCCAGGCTACATAGAGTGGGTCTGGTCGACAGTTCGGAGTGCTGGAGGTGTAGTGACAGGAATGGTACTCTAGTGCATATGCTTTGGGGATGTCCAAAAACCCAGGAGTTTTGGCTAGCCATCCATGGTTATCTGGAAAAAATTGTCGGCCTTGACATTCCGTTCACCCCCAGTCTTTTTATTTTGGGTGACCCCACAGCATTAAGTGAGGTGACTCCACCACTCGCCAATTGGATCCAGACAGCGTTAATGCTAGGACGGAAACTATTAGTTAAAGAGTGGAAGGCCTCATCAGCACCAGCACCGTCTCTGTGGCACATTTCTCTTGGGCAGCTGGCAGCCCTAGAACAATTATCATATAGGCTGCTAGATAAGGTGGAGGAATACCGCTTGAAATGGGGGCAGGAGAAATAATGGCAACTCCAGCTCATGTAAATAGCAATATTTTTATTTATTTTATTTAATTATAAGTAGCAATATCCCAAATGTAAAAAGTGAAAGTAAACTGCTATAAGTATGATTGTTAGACAATGCTGTAGATTTACATACATTGATGTACATCACCTTTATGTTAATGTTAATGTTAATGTTAATTTTATTTATAATGCGCCCCCCATCCAACTTTTACATCGGCCCGGGGCGCAGATGAATCCCTTTGTGAAGACTATAACGAAATAAAATATGCCTCGAGAAATAAATGCATAGCTAAAAACCAGGTACCAGTTCCTTGAGGGGCCATTTTCATTTAGGGGAATCTCACGCTCTTGAGTAACAAGCCACCTGCAGTGCTCTCACAAAGGCTTTATCAAATGTATCACTCCATTATCATCAGCCATTTGAATTTGCTGACACTCTGAGGATATGGGAGCTCAATGGCTGGCTGCTTGGGAGAGACTCCTGATAATGTGATTTCAAACTTGAGATCTCACAGTTTTTTATGTTTTGTTGTGTCTATTTTTTGTCTTTTTAATTTATTGTTCAATGTCAACTGTTACGTGTGATGGATGTTTGTTCATTGTCTGTTAATTGAAAATAATAAAAAAAACTATTAATCATAAAAATAAAAATAAATAAAAAATAAAAATCTTACTTTTGAGGACACCAACATGAGCCGTGTTTACCCGTACCTCCGCCGTTCTGTTCGTGGTGATTTTAGAGGCAATAGATTATTTTTGCCCCGCGCATATTGCTATGAATAGTTCGATCTCCACACATGAGTCGGCGATGTTGTCATTTAGCCAGCTCTCAGAGAAGCACATCAGGCTGCACTCCCGATACACTGAATGATGCATCACGAGTGCCTCCAACTCGTCACATTTGTTGGGTAAGGAGTTAACATTTCCCATTACGATTGATGGTAGAAACGGCTTGTATCTCCACCGCCTCCTCGATTTAGCTTTTAGCTTCGCTCCAGGGGGGTATTCCACGAAGCTCGATAAAGTTCTAAGCCTAGATAAAGTTCTAAGCCTCGAAAATGTTAGCTTGCGTTCGGTGCCATCAATGTGGCTCAAATAATTCGCTGCTTGGTTGAGCTCCTTCTGAGTCAGATATAATTAGCCTGGTCGCGACCAGGCTAAAACACAGGCTATGGTAAGACGCGCGTCAAAAAAGGCTCACAGGCGGAAACTACATCCCGAACGACAGTTCCTCTTTTAGGAAATATTAGTTCCCACTTCACACGAGATAGATAGATGGATAGGTTGACTGTGTGATAGATAGATAATTTGATATTTTGAAAGTGTGATCGATCGATAGATAGTTTGATTGTGTGATAGATAACTTGATATTTTGAAAGTGTGATAGATAGATCGATAGATCAATAAAGAAAAGAGTGTAAAAAAAAAAGTAATTGTCTCAACTTGCATTGCTGTCATCACAGCGGTCTGGCTGGCGTAGTGGTTAAGGCAGCCGGCTGGAGTTCCAAAGGTTGCGTGTTCGAGACTTGACTAAGTGATTCTTTTTTTTCTTTTTTTTTACATTTAACCGAAGATTTCATGCAAAGGCTTCAAACACCATTGTAATCGTGTCAGTTCTTGTAAATTAGCCTGCACCATCATTTTATAGCCTACATACTTTTTTAGATGAGATTTTAGATTAGATTCAGACAACGAAATGCAGTAAAAAGTGCGTCTGAAGAGGGATTTGAACCACCGATATGAAATGACGAATAAATCCTATGGCAGCGGTCGATACCACTAGGCCATTGTGGCGATATGACGGTTTGTAGCCTGCTGCGGATATCACCACAGTAGTAATATTCATTTATTAAAATATGAACATATAACAATAACTGGGGCTAGTATGACCTACGCATTTAATCGGTCAGCAATTTCTTGCCAAACCATTTCCCTCGCCTTGTTAATTGCGGTTAATTTTACATCTTATTTTTCCGTCTTCATAAAAATCTATAATTCGGAATGCTGCGCAAATGTAGTACCCCTGCAGAGTGGAGTATCTTCATTTCGACAGATCGACTCTTCGGGGCTCTTTATGTCTGCGTGCACGCGCCCATATCGAAGATTGGTAAGCCTGTCTTCTGTGAACACTCATCACACAAGGCTGATCCTCGTTCGAGGAATCACCTGAGGCTTGAATTCCAATCTCGAGTTGCCTGAGCGCCGCATTTATTTATATCGCCGCTATACTGATCCACCTTTAGTGGAATGGCCCCCAGCTTTGCACCCCCGGTATTTCTTCCGTAGTTCCTTCGGTAATGAGTGTTTGAAACCCTCATGTTTTGCAGTCTCTCTTAGTGCAAAGAGGGCACTTCTGGTATAAACAACTCTGGCTGAGGTTGTAACATTAGACATTATACAACAAAAAACCGACAAACATTAAAAACAGAGCAGCGAGACCTGCTGCCGCTCAGAACGGTGCAACGTGCCGACGTCAGCTACCACCGCATTTAATTGACCATGAACATCAGAGACTAGACTACATTACGAATGTTCATTTAAAATACTCTATACTGAGCACTGGTATAAGAACATGAACCAGAGAACAGCAGTAAATGCAATAACCCACAGTCGTCGCTGATGATGTTGCATTTTCGATTAGGATACGGGATTAAAGGCACCGGCGACGGGCTAAGAGAGAGAGAGGAGAGGGATTTCCTGAAATCCAAATGTCCCGCTAAATTCGGACCAATCACAAAACTGTTTTGAAAGCGCGTCGCCTCGCGAGTCATTTGATTGGACGAGAGGCATTCCACGAGTGCTGATCGGATTTCCTGAGTGAGTTTACGAACGCAGTCAGTTTTGAAAGCGCGTCGCCTCGCGCCGCGCGCCTGTTGAGAGATTCAGTCTCGATTGCAGTGCGAACACAAACGACGAGGTTAATTGCAACATATTGTAAATAACTACCCCTAAATCGTAACGAAATGTTGGTCTAGAAGCGGCCTAAATCTAGCTTCAATCTGCTTTTTTTCTGTTCTACCGGGGGGTAGTGGTGGTCTAGTGCAGTGTTTCTCAACCCTCTCCTCGGGGCGCCCCAGCCGCACCACATATTTGATCTGTTCCACCACCAGCTCACCTGATTCCACTAATCAAGTACAAAGCAATTATGGTTTGTACTTGATTAGTTGAATCAGGTGAGCTGGTGGTGGATCAGATCAAATATGTGGAGCGGCTGGGGCGCCCCGAGGAGAGGGTTGAGAAACACTGGTCTAGTGGATAGTGAGTTGGACTTGTGATCGGAAGGTTGTGAGTTCAAATCCCGCCTGAAACCACACCACTACTAGTGTGCCCTTGAGTAAGGCACTTAGCCCTCAGTTACTCCAGGGGGAATGTCCCTGTAATTCGTAATTGTAAGTCGCTTTGGATAAAGGCGTCTGCTAAATGGCAAAAATTAAATTATAATAACTCGCATATAATAACTGAATCATTTGGTGGCGGAGGAAATTCTTTGGTGGCGGCCCGCCACGAATAAATGCATATAGAGGAAACACTGAGGCGATTCGACTGTAGGCATGTGAAGTTATAATTTCTTCAAACTTGCAGTGGTAGCAACGGTGTGTGTGTTTTAGTAAATATAGCGTGTGTGTGTGTGTGTGGCCCTCCTGTGAGAGGTGTGTGTGTACCTGTGAGAGGTGTGTGTGTGTGTGTGTGTGTGTGTGTGTGCCATATCTCAGTATGTAGGCTATATGCAGTGTAAGTAAGTGTGTGAGTTTATTCTGTTATTTATGCTATTTATATCTAATGTGTTGATAAGCAATGGAAATGAATCAAGAATTGATAAAGTAGGCTAACTTACATTATCATTGTTCTATATGCAACAGAACAGATCACCCAGCATTGCTAATGAAAAGAATCAATGAATGCGAGTCTAATACCAATACTTGCTCAATAGGTCTTAAAATCTATTAAAAGTGTTCTTATAAAGGTCTTAAATGTAACTTGTTGAAACCTGCAGGAACCCGCATAATTAATTTAGGAACAGGTTGCTTACATTAATTATGCGGGTGTTACGGTCAGGGCCATCGCTACTTACACACGCATCATTGTTAGACCACTTAATGATAGAGCTAACCATCTACGGACAAAAAAAAAGTGTCACCTTTTTGGTCCATCGCCAGTTTGCACCCCTGCGTATGTAAACCATGAAGGCCACGTTTATGATGTCTTTTATACAGCCATATCGACTGACTTGGGTCTGTGTTTCCTTGGTGCCTAATGGATCAAGACTTTTGTCTAAAAAGCAAAATATATGTAGGCTATTATCCAGTCAGTAGGCCTACAGTTATGTATTTAAAAAAAGATCGGTATCGGTATCGGTAGATCTTGAGGAAAAAAATCGGTGATCGGTATCGGCCCCAAAAATCCAGATCGGAGCATCCCTAGTTGTAGGGGGGTATTTCGTATAACAGGCTAATGGGTTTATTGTGAGTTTACTTTGATTGTTTGTTTATTGCCTTGATCACCGTATTGAGAAGTCATATGGTTATGGGGGGTGATATTGCAAGGTAATTTAAGCACCTGCGCATCTTGCATGGCGGTAGTGGAGAGAGAGGGGAGCGATGTATTTTTGTTGACCGCATTATACGCATTGTTTGTTATTTTTCTGGTTTTGATCGCTTATGGATTATTTTTGTACGTCGCCAAGTTTGATTGTTCTATTCAATAAATGCTCTAAAATGTACTTTTCATCTCAGCGGATTGTTTGGAGCATCATACAATTACCAGCCCAGACCCTGCTGGCGACTCTCAGCGACTTTTTACTTTTGGCTCTATCTATCTAGCTACAGGTGTCATATAACCCTAACCCATATCCTGTCATATAAAAGTACCTTATTGAATCTCCAGGTAATGTATTTCTGACATCGTTAAGATACTTTATTTTTCTGTTTTGGTAGTCTGTCCAATGTGACACTTGCCCTCCTCCACCGGCCCTAGTTTTGGATCTAGCTTGCTGTTCATTATTTTCATGATAAATCGTAGCTAGCTAGCTATAACATCTTCATATACACC
This sequence comes from Nansenia antarctica, assembly GCF_963989245.1. Classification (NCBI taxonomy): domain Eukaryota; kingdom Metazoa; phylum Chordata; class Actinopteri; order Argentiniformes; family Microstomatidae; genus Nansenia; species Nansenia antarctica. Next base: position 54,083,171 of record NC_137675.1, read on the forward strand.
ATACAGGCTAAATACTGATTAACAGTAGGCTACTTTGGCAAATGCCCATTGAACAGATTTATTCATTATCCTATCTTAAGAAAACAAATGTAACTCTCATCTGGGGATTTACACGGCAAATCAAATGAAGAACTACACATCCCTGATGACAGGGAGATGACGTATGACTGCTCTGATGAATCAACCCCTATTTCATACACTTTCTCTATATAACGATGTCGATCATTGATCGGCAACGACACTATATAATAGTTTGCCTAACTGACCATCGGATTTGGGCTACTAATATCTAAAAAGCACTACGGTTTTCTTATTTTATCGGATTAAAGTAGCAAAGACCAGACATTTCCATGGAATGTTTATCTGAATTAGCCTTTCATCGTCCCTTCTGTATCATATCACACACAACAGGAACCATCACATGGCCCCACCCTCTTACCTCCATCAATGAAATCACCATGGTCCTCCTCCTGCTTCTCTTGCTTGATGATCATCTGCAGCGGCTTGCGGTCGAGCATATCTATTCCATGATGGACTTTTACATCTGACTCTGAAATGCATGGATACAAGCTAGCCATGTTAACTGGTTCAACAAATGATTGGTAAATAATATCTTATGTGGCATAATTCAATCACTTTAGTGGACAGCAAACACCAAGACAAATATGGAAAGTAATGGTGACACACATCTTTGGTGATGTATCTGTGTATTACCAGGGGAATGTGAGCCAACACAGATATTTGTGTAAAAGACCGATAATATGGGTCTCTCTATACACTCTGATTACACTTTGGAGCAAGTAAAAACACACAGTGGAATGTATCTTCATTATCCTGTTGTGGTTCCTCATTGTGTAACATAACACACTCAACAGTTATTGACATGTGCCTCCACCAACTTACTCTGATCAAGTGAATCGTCAGGATCCTCCTCCTCTTCTTTGATGCTCATCTGCAGCAGCTTGCTGTCCTCAGCCTCACCCAGCGATGCCATGCATTTAGCCTGCATGAAGACAGACGCACTTTAATCAGGTTGACCAAACTAACCACTTTGTCTGGTGTCTTTTGAACGTGACTAAGTATTCCTGCAACATTGTCTTGTAAAAAATAGTTTCGTCTTTGAGAATGAAATAAATGTATTCTCCCCAAATGTGTCATTTTAAAGTCACGGAATTCAAATAATATTCAATAGAAATCAATTGAGTAAAGTAAAGGTGGACTTCAATGAGAAAAAGACTAAAAAAAGCCAATATTGTAAAGGTGAACTGCACCGTTTGGCTGAACTGCTTATGAGAATTAGCAGTGAAATTAAATAGTATCCTGATGTATGGTGTGGCCCCTTCATAATCACATTTTAGACAGTGATATTATGACATTGCACGGTCTAACAGATTTCCTAATTCATGGGGCCTCGGTAACTTGCAGTAAGAAAAACAACCGTAGATTTTGTATCATGACAACACCTTCCTGTTACCATCATCTTCCTGTGATATATGATGATACAGATATGATACAGTTCAAGCGCATATTTGAGGTATTCCACCTCTGCATCGCACCAGTTATTTCAGCACATTCAATGTTGTCATGGGATAGTCCCGATGTTGGGCAGCGTGTCACAGCGGCCAAACACATGTCTGTCAAATGTCATTACTCATTACGTCATTACGTCCCGGTTTTCAACACTGGCTTCAAATATTTCACCGGCGTTTGGCCAAATTCAACGTATACAATAGTCCTATATATTAACTTCCTCATGGGTGAAACCCACCTCTTCCATCGATGCAGCCTTCCACGTTGGTTTACTTCACAATACTGTTTGGGTAAAATAATCCGAGTGGTAGACTTAGGGCCAATCCCAATTCCCTTTTCTACCCCTATGGCTCGTTTTCGAGTGTCACTCGATTCGAAGGCAAGGCCTTCGAATACGTCACAAGCCCTACCCCTTGAAATCTAAGCCCTATGAATTGGGACAGCCCTTCACGGCGCCTACGTCATCAACAGTGGTTGACGCGGTACGGGTGACGCGTTGTGTTGCCGGCGAATTCTCTCTCCTGTGACCGGAGGAGATAGCAAAGATGGCGGCCGTTAGCATCACAGACACTATGATAACATCCTCCGTAGTATCTAGTCTATCTCAGTCACAGACATGTTCAACAACAAGGAAGGGATACAACTAATAAACATGTTAACTCACTATTCACCTTGTTATACAACAACTACTACTACTACTACAAGTGTCTATGACTACTGTTAATGTTAAATCCGTGTGGAGCTAATGCTATCGCGTCTCCACAGGCTAAAGTACAACACTGATATCCTTAACTTATGTCCTAAACACACTACTGTCATAACGTACCTTCTCCTTGACATGGACATAAACACCTGCTACCTTCTTTGAAAGAAATCGCGATTTATTCAGTGAAAACTAGTACATGATATCACAACATAGCATAGCATTCGCGAACACTATGCTAACAACACTATGATAACATCCTCCGTAGTATTGTCGTGTATTCTTATTGGTTATGAATCAAAGAACAGTTAGTTTAAGACAATTTAATCAGTTACAGGCAGATTTATACATTACATGCGTTCCCCATGGACCTCGGGTGGGAAGAGAGCGCTCTCTCTCCCTCTGTCCCCGTTTCGCTCCAGAGGGGAGGGGCCAGCGTGCATGTGTGTCTTTGCCCAACCCCCAGAGTTGGTCATCTGGTTGCCATAGAACCCTCATTGTTAGAGGGCATCATTCATGTCCTTGCATGCCCTGGTATGTGTGTGTGTTTAAAATATACTACATATTCATACATAGATCATACATACTACAGAAATATACGACACATCCCCCCTCGGACCACCCAGAGGGTGTTCCGAAACTAAACTACCATAAAACAAAAACAAAAACACAAAACCCCACAAAACATCCCCAAAAAAAAAATTTTTTTCAAATAAAATTAAAAATTAAAAAATAAACAACAACAGACAGAAAAACTACACCAACACACAACACAAGAAGCACAATAACACAGACCAACCCAGGACCAGTATTAGGAACCAAAGATATCATAAACAAAAAATAGAAAACAACCAATAATAAAAAGAATTTTGAAAATAACAATCACAATTAAACTAAACACAGTTCATCATGCACAAATCAATACAGAAACTTCCAACGACCGATGTTTTCTTTGTCCTTGAAGCGTCAGGGTCAGAGGTTACTAGCACTTGTACCCAGTTGGAGAACAGCCTTTACCGCTGTCTCAGATTGATAACACTTTCATAGTCAGGAGCTTTCCATTTTCGTTGCGCTAGGAACAGAACCTCTCTCCTAGCTTTGTATAACCACCACATCACTTCTCAACTGACCTCAATCACACGATATAGAAACAAACAAACAATACACAAATAATGACATTCAGTTATCATAACACATAATTCTCCAACAGTAAGCATAGGACAAAGGGAATGCATTAATGCATAGATCTTCACCTCAGGTGAGGACTAGTCTTCTGAAAAGTTCATTAACGTGGACTGAGTGACTGATTTTCCAAAAACAGTCAATGAGGCCCTGCCTCCTAAGAAAGTCAAAAATCATGTCTGCTATAATAGGTGCTCCTATCTTAGCAAAATAAGTTTCCCATGCCCCTAAGACCGTTTCCAGCCATGCTATCATCTGCTGTCCATTCCCGTCGTTCCCTTTGATCTGCTGCTTCACTACCCTATTCATAGTCTTTAATCTTTTCCTAACTGGTCGTCGTCCGTCAGTGTCATTGAGGTTCAGGCAGCCGCCTGGTCCCCTCCCACGCTGATCAAGGTCTGGGGAGTCGCCCTCAGCATCATCTGAAGCATGGTGCAGGCACTCGCCAGCATCCCCAGTAGCACAGGTGTCCAGGCTTTGGACACTCCCAGGCTGGACCTCCAGACTGTCAGCACTCTCTGCTTCGTTGGTTTCTGGTTCATTGGCATCTGGACAGCTTTCCACTGTCCCCTCGGTTTCAGGCACTGCCGGTAATGTCACTGGCTGTAACACTGGCATTGCCACTGGCTCTGGCAACACCACAGCATCTCCTCGTAGCTCCTCCTTCTCAGGTTCTCTGGGGACCTCGGCACCTGTTGGCACAACATCCTGCCTACTCTGTACATCCACCCCCCTGTCCACCACCCGTGGCCCTATTGGGGTAGGGATATGCCCAGACACCACTGGTGTACCCACTCTGATGTTGTTTCTCCAGCAGACCCCACATTGACCTAAAGCATGGTCAATCTGTTCCATCAAATATGGACTCCAAAACCCATATTCCTTGGTGATCTTGCGTCTTACCTCCCCCCTAGCCACATGTGCTAATCCATGAGCTTCCCGTATTAACATGCCTATTAAATCTGAGGGTGCTACAACCAACCCCTCATGATTCCTCCATAGACCTGTGTCATCCTGACTTGCCCCCCTTGCTAGCCAAACGTTCTTGTCTAACGTAGTTACTCTACTCTGTAACATCAATAAATCCTCAAGTGCGACCATGCCCTGTAATTGCTTTTCATGTGTGACCAGAAGACCTTTACCTGCCTTGTCTGCTCCTGTAATGGCTTTGGCTGCATCTTCTGCAGCCCTGTTACCTTGTGTGACATGTGATGAGTCAGACCTGTGTGTGGCACACTTCACTATGGCTAATTCCTTTGGCTTCATCATGGCTTGTAACAGCTTCATGATCTGTGCGTGATGCTGTATAGGCGTACCATCAGTTCTCTTAAAACCCCGCCCCCTCCATACAGCTCCATTAAAATGACAAACATTATGTGCATAGGCAGAGTCGGTGTACACTGTCACTCTCCGTCCGGTTCCCAAGTTGCATGCTTCTGTGAGGGCAATCAATTCAGCCAACTGAGCCGAGCAAGGCTGAGGAACTGCCTCAGCCTGTTCTACAATAAACTTTGAATTCTGTGCTTTAACTAAGGAATACCCAGCGCACAACGTTTCTCCTACCCCGTAACAAGACCCATCAACCCAATATTCTATATCAGCTCCCTTTAAAGGCAAAGCTTGTAGGTCTGTTCTATGCTTAATCACTCTGGCTGTCGATGGAATCTGAACACCGGATGGCACCGTCACCTGACAGCCGTCAGGTGTGCATTTTACTGTACAGTTCAATTGGCATAGAGCATCTCTCCCTAGCAGCCCTGTTGGCGTGTGTTCTGACACAAGTGTTGACAGAGTTGCTCTCTGTCCCTTGTACTCTAAGTCTACAAGCTCAGTTGTAGGAATCAGCTGTTTAATTCCCTCAAATCCGATTGTCTTCACATATTCTCTAGACATAGGGAGGTGCGTGGCGCCTTCAGGCTTCTGTGTCACCACCAGCTGGCACCTCCCACTCGGATCTTCCGGGCACCCCTATAGGCCAGCTGCTGGGCCTCCGTAAGGGTTCATCACTCCTGGAGCAGGTGTAGTAGGGGGCCAATATCCTCCTCCTTGGCTCCCCCCTGCGCCCCCCTGGGGCCTGTTGCAGCAGGCACAGGCTAGATGTCCATTCTGGTCGCATTGGCATGGTTCTAGCATCTCCTTCCCTGCTGCTGTCCATCCCCCTGGTGGTGGTCCTTGGCCAGCCTGTGTGTACATCTGGTATGGAACCGCTTGCACCCCTGGTGGTCCTTGTGGGTATGGATACCCCCCTTGTGGCCCCTGTGGGTAGGACTGGTAAGTAGCAGGATACCCCCCTTGTGGCTGTTGCTGTGGGGCTAAAGCCTGCACTCCCTCTATGTTCCTCTCGCTTTCAGTCAATTGCAAATGAGTCAATATTCTGAGGGATTCTTCGTCTCGTGCCTTCTGTATCTGAATGTTCTTTCGATATAACTCAACTTGATGAGCTACGTGGTCTATATAAACAGCTTTGTTCATGTGTCGTAGCCCCACCACTTCTGCTAGCTTATCCTTAACTGGGGTAGGAAGCCCTTCTTGTATTTTTTCCCTGATTATGGATTTTTCTAAGGGGTTATCTTCAGCGTCTTTCCCTGTCACACTTCTCCATTGAGAGTGCACACGGGCAACATAACCCCTGGGATTCTCATCCCCCCCCAGTGGCTTCACAATGATATTGTCTGGGTGAATGTGAGTAGGGTAGATCTCCCTGATTGCTTTCCACAGTTTGCCTCTGTTTGCTGCGAAGAGCTCTGGATCATAAACTGATGTATTGATATATCTATGAAGTCCTGCCTTCATCAATATTTCCTGCATTGTATCCAATCCTGCAATAAAAGCTAAGAGTCTTTTCAGGTCTCCCATCGCGGCCTGCGTTCCTGTCAGTATCACGTCGACCTCTCGCGTCCACGAATGTCCTCCCTCTTGAAGAACTGGGAGTTTCTCGATCACTTCAGACAAATCTGTATGATGCCACGGATGATATTCCATCTTGTTACCCCGAATCAGCACTGGACAGTTCTTTAATGTATTTGATGACATTCGGTGACAATCTCCCTCTTTCTCCGGGCGTCTTCTCCCACCTTTCCTTTCGGCTGTGGCTATCATCTTCCTGACCTGCGCGTTGTAGCCTCCATCTGCATTGTCGTCATCACTTGAGTCTTCACTGCCATCTTCGCTGTCATCTTCCTCGTCACTCCTGTCGTCCCCTTTTCCCCTTGGCTCCTTCTTCTTCTTCTGGGAATGATCCTCCAGTGCCTTAGCATATGGAGGGGGACTGGAGGCAGGACACAGGTCTGGGGATGAAATGTTCAGTTTCTGTTCCAGTGTTCTGGCCAATTCTTTTTTCTTTTCCGGTTCCATCTGAGCTATTTTCTGTCCCTCTACCTTAAATAGATCTAAAATAGCTAACTCTAACTTGCGTTTCTCTGATCTAATCTTTCCTCTTTGATGTGCTTTGTGCCCATTGATAAGTATCTCCAATGTTGCAATTAATTGTAAATTAAGGCTGCCCTCTTTCGGCCACGGCTGTTCAATGTATGCCCAACGGCTATTCCATTTCGTAGACATTTTGCTAATTTCCCTAACAAGAGGATTCATTTTTTCCACTACAGCCATAGGGGATAACGTAGCCAACATTCCACGATGTTCACTAATATCTTTTAACAGCTTCGTGGAATTCGACCCCATTCTACTTGCTCAATATGCTGACAATATTCTATATTAGATAAGGTGTACGCTTCTTACAACCCACCTTCCTATTGTCTTGTTTGCTAAACAAATGCTAGTCCAATATAACTGTATTAACCGTCCACACAAAACCACTACAACCCAGAACAACAGATTTGCCTCTTGTGTATGTCAGTGCAGTATTAACTTAAATCTAATCACTTTGTAAGTACTTTATACTTAAATGTGTTTCCTAATTGTTTATGAATATGTGTCACTTGATTACTCATTCAATACTAATTACAGTTCTGGTCAACACAATTATTAAATCACAAAAGCTGGTCACACCTAAGTATTCACTGATCCACAAAAACCCTTTTACTGCTCAACTATCAAATATGTACTATTCTGCTATTCCTTAATCAAACACTGTGGAAATGACCTAACTAAAATAAAATATGTAAATTACAAATATTAATTATAACCTGTAAAGAAATCGACTTGTTATTTGGAAAAGAATGAATGATTAGTTAGAATTATTCATTGACACTTCATTGATGTAAACCTGTAAAGTCAATTAGCTATTATCGACACAAAGAAATGGTTATTATTAGATTATCACAAAACAATTGATCAAAGTTCTGTGAAACAGAAAATGAAATGATCTGAATACTTAATTCAATCAATTAGTAATTAATTAAATTAATTAAAGTAATATCTAACAATCATCTACAAACATCATCAATGAAGGAGGGTTGTATTTCATCAATTTACAGAGAGCCAATGTTTTAAAAATGTCTTGTCGTATTTTGGCCAGCAGGTGGAGCTGTGCTCCGGCTAACGCGCATCGATTGCGCATGCGCCAACTCTTCCATGTAAAATGGAGGCTATGAATGTTTTAACCGTAACTCTAAACTATTTAAAATACCCCGCTGATCAATTCACTATATCTATATCTTTATCAATACTAGTCTATGTGTATGGTTTTATCGTTATCTTTAAGAGATGAGTACTGAAATCTATCAAACTCAGGTTCCCTTCTAAAGGAATGTTCCACTGTGTGTCTGCGCTTTTTGCAAAGCAGGAAGAGGGAAGGGCTTTATTGTTCTTGAAAGCCCACGGCCGTATTGGGCCTGCTTAAAACAATCTCTTTAACACAACTTGTTTTCATAAACGATTACTTTTCACGACACAGCAATATCAAGATTATCTTTCAATCCAGTTAAACTATTATTTATCTCATTCAAATATTCTACAATGTATTCACGTTTCCCACACAGAGATGGCCTCTGTGTGTGTCCTTCCACAAGGACAAAGAAAAATGGCGTCTAAGAATGGATTCTCTGACACAGTTCTGAAGAATCGATTTCTTAGTCTATAACAATAATGCTCTTTTCAATGCAATTTAACTATTAGTTACCAAACTAATTCTCATTCAACAATTTATATGCTTTTACACAGACACGCACGATATTCCAATACCATACAACCAAATCACATCAAACACTATATTTTACAAAAAACGGGCTTCAAAGTCCGGCTCTCACCACCCACCCATCAAAGATTATGCCAACAAGACTACCGTTACACAGATTCTTTTGACTATAACTTATCTGAGATTTACAGTCTATTTTAAACACACCAATCGACTAGAGAGCGATCTCTGCAGAAAATCCACCTTCTTCGTTAGATTGAAGTTTTGCAAAATACTGTAAATTAAGTTATATTATCTCCTGGCTGGCTCGCCATTACTGTCGTGTATTCTTATTGGTTATGAATCAAAGAACAGTTAGTTTAAGACAATTTAATCAGTTACAGGCAGATTTATACATTACATGCGTTCCCCATGGACCTCGGGTGGGAAGAGAGCGCTCTCTCTCCCTCTGTCCCCGTTTCGCTCCAGAGGGGAGGGGCCAGCGTGCATGTGTGTCTTTGCCCAACCCCCAGAGTTGGTCATCTGGTTGCCATAGAACCCTCATTGTTAGAGGGCATCATTCATGTCCTTGCATGCCCTGGTATGTGTGTGTGTGTTTAAAATATACTACATATTCATACATAGATCATACATACTACAGAAATATACGACAGTATCTAGGATAAACGGGTTATTTTGATAAACTGGACACATTTTGTGAATATATATGGTTACTTTCTCGCCTGAAAACATATAAAAACTTCATAAAATGACATATTAACACTTGTAGAGCCAAATTACAGATTGTAGCCAATGGCGGCCAAAATTGAGGATTTTATATTTGTAGATGATTCGCAATGCATCCTGGTATCAAGGGGTATCGTACCTCTAGCCCTTCGAAGCTAGTCTGGTCCTGAAATCCCTCGAAACGAAGTAATAGTTAGCCCTCCCCCTTACCCCTAGCCCTCGATGAAATAGGAATTGGGACAGCCCTCGCCCTAAACGTGAACGCGCAAATCGAGCCATAGGGGTGAAAACGAAGGGCTAGGGGTGAATTGGGATTGGGCCTAAGGACTACGGTCTCTCTCTCTTTCTCCAAATTCGCGCGCGGGACAGACACGACTTCCTGGAGGTCATCTCCTGCTTCACACCGATTGGCTACTGGTCGTCAATAGGCGTGTCATTTTGATTGGCTACTGGTCGTCAATAGTGATGGAATGATCGTTCGATGGAATTAATGTCAGTTAGCAGCACCAAGCGTCGACTTTAGAGAGACTTTATTTCTTTTGATTTTGAATAATATATATATATTCAGGACCTTGAACTGTTTATAGACCGCGTTTCACTATGTTGTTGTCACCCAGCAAATATAATGCAGTTAAGAAAAGGTAATTAATAGAAATCTTAATGGCAAATATTATTTTGTAAATCCTGGAATGATTAGCCTGCTAACTGTGTTGATTTAGCAGTTAGAGTCAGCAGTTAAAGGTGTTCTGTTTTTATTTAAATACAGGTGTCAAATGTTAAATACAGGTGTCAAATGTCAAGCTTTGCTTGATTGCCAAAACTTGGGCCAGAAACTTCAAAACACCTCTAACCTCAAGGTTGGTAGTAAATGTTTCTGTTT